>NC_136922.1:69347884-69513245 GCF_949752795.1 Hyperoodon ampullatus
AAAGCAGGGCTCAATAAGAAGTCATGCAGATGCATAAAATATTATCCTTTGCCTGATTTTGGAATTACATTGGATATGCATAAATTCAAGGATACAAAGAAAATATTTGGAAGCAAAGCATACTGAGAAAATGGTAGCTGGTCAATGAGCTTGTGGTGATTCTGGGCTCTACAAAGGAGTAAAAATTCAATTAAGTGAGAATTGAGTAGAAACAAAATTTTGTTATAATATTTGGTTGAAACATTTTTCAAATTAGAAGAGTATAACTCTGTGCCTAGGTCATGCACATTATCATTTTCCTTTAAAGAATTTACAATGATTATTTGAAATCTCGTGTTCATTCCTATGCAAACAGGCAATACAATTAAAAAACTTTTTCCAGATTAACTATTGGTACTTAAGAAAATCCCTTACCAACTTTTGCAAGTGAGTTTATTCAAATAGGGGAAATACATTAAATCACTAAATGGAAAGACATATTTTTAAAATAAGTCTTCCCAAATTCTTTTGCATGGAAGACACATTTTTCTCCCTAAATACCTCCAAAGTGCAGAGAGAAGGTACAGCAAAGCTTTGGGTATTTCAGATAGACCTATGACAAACCTTTTTCCCCCCCCTAGCCTATATACAGAATTTCTGCAGAAAGTAGGTCTAAATCACAAAGATGTAATGGCTTCTACATTCCTCCCATGTATAAAAGTGCTGATATTTATATTTCTTGGACATAATTTTCAAGCAAAGCTTGACTTAAAGCTGAAAATACTAAAGCTAGAAAAAAATTTACTTAAGGAATAATTTCTGAGATTTTATTTATTATTAAATGTGCAATATATAATTTGTCATTTTTAAAGCAATCTATTTTTTAAGGTATTAGGGATCCAACTCTGCTGAAGTATACATGTTTATTGTAAAGTTATGGTGGTAATGCAAAATAAGGATACATATAAATATACTTTTGCATGGTTTTAAAAGTCACTGTCAATAATGAAAGTGAAAGCTTATGAGATCATATAGCATTGAAAAATGCATTTTAACATGAATTATTCAGTCATGCTCTCTGTTTATCCTTTAAAAAAAATGTTTTAGGGGGCTTCCCTGGTGGCGCAGTGGTTGAGAGTCCGCCTGCCGATGCAGGGGACATGGGTTAGTGCCCCGGTCCGGGAGGATCCCACATGCCGTGGAGCGGCTGGGCCTGTGAGCCATGGCCGCTAGGCCTGCGCGTCTGGAGCCTGTGCTCCGCAACGGTAGAGGCCACAGCAGTGAGAGGCCCACGTACCGCAAAAAAAAAAAAAAAAAAAAAAAAGTTGTAATTAAGAAGTGCCAAAACTTGAAATTATTTCTTGGTGTATCAGATCATCTATATTTTTAAAGCAGAACTCTAATTCAGTTGTAATTACTGGCATTCCTCACCTAAAAGGCAGACAAGGAAATACCAACCATCCAAGAAGGTAACAAGGAAGATCAAGGAACTCCAAAGAATAAGAGAGCAAACATAGGGCACAAAAAATGAGAACAATCTGTGCCAAGTATGTATGTGTTGCTTTGAAACATCTAATGATTAGTAATGAAATATTAAATATGTTCATTTATATATATTCTATTTTGAAGAAAATAAATGGTTTTATTCATCTCACACATGACACAATTTGTATAATAATCAATTTATTGGGAAATCAACTTACAATTTTCTTCAAACTAAAGACTAGTGTCCAAAGGAGGAAGAGATTTCTCAAATGCTATCTTTCTGATTGACTCTGGTACATACACTCTTATAAACACTTTTTTCCCTAAGTTAAAGTTTATTTTTATTATTTATTTATTTTTTTGAGCTGACCCACTCACTCCCTGTGAAGGCAGCAAGTATGAAGCTGATAGGTAACCTTAAATTAGAGAGGGGCTACTTGTTCTAAGGTTGTGTGTTTCTAAGATGCATATTCTCTTTTGAGGAGTAAGATAAAAGCAGTTAACCCATCTGGGATAGTTATTTTTAAAAAACTACCAGGCATGCTGGGTGTTTTTTGTTGTTGTCGTTTTGTTTGCAGGGCTCTTCCCAGTGTGCGGACCAATCCTATTTCTGGTCTTTTAGAGCCATGGTTATCATTGTTGGAAATGATCATTTGACCCTAGGCTTTAATGTTCACTTGTCAAAGCCTGTTGGGTGCTAGCCTTTCCATTGTATGTCTACCAGACTTCTGGGTAGGCTTTGGGGAAGTCCTGAAATTGTTGTGAGGTGATCTCTGGATATCAGCACAATTCTTTGCTGGAGTGATTATTTTAAAATAACTTCCATTGTGGAATCTGAATGAAGTTATGCCCAATTCAAATGTGATGTGACTAGATAGTTAAATAGAGGTGGATAGATAGATACATAGATAGATAACATAAAAAGAAAGAAAAAGATAACTGTATAGATAGAAAGATACATGAATAGTTTGGGAAATATGAAATTCTACCTACCATCACTGGATATATATGGAATAGCCTTACATGTTCACCTTCATATTTTGGAAGAATTCTTACTTTCTAGATAGAAGTGAAGGTGGTAAAATATGGGTACATTTACACAGCATCTGATAAATTAACAGCCAGTAGAAGAAAGAAATTATTTTCAGCTGTCTTTGTAATACTCTATCAAATAGGTATTTCCTCTGATTTTCTCACTACTCATTTTCTGTTTTCTTTGTTGACTGCAGATCTATAATTCCTGCATCCTTCTGACTTGACCATTACCATCCCAAGAACACTTTAGAGTCAACAAATAATATCTTCTTCACTCTCTTTGTATTTTAATGTCATTTCTTAAGAGACAGTTATTTACATACACACCTAAATACAATTTTTTTCAATATACATAATCACAGAAGGTAATTTGCAGGTGATCTGGTTCTATTTCCATACTATCTAGGTGAGGAAATAAGTCTGTGGTAGTTGAGGTTTTCTGAATATGTAAACAGCTTTGAGTGGAAAAGGAAAGACTCACGACATCAGACACCATGCCATTTTTAGGATTAACACGTTTCTCCTGGGGATTATTGAAATTTATTTGTAACTTGGGGAGATTGACTTCAGTGATGGCAAGTTTTTTTGTTTCTTCTTTTCACTTTTCTCTTTATTTTGTTAGAAAGGAGATTTGGAAAGAATGGAAATTTTGGAATGAGGTGCACTTTGCAAGAAGGTTGAATCTGATGACCTTGTTAATGGAAAGCCTTTGAGGATAAGCAAGGGAAAGGAGTCTGAAGGACTTGCATAAACTAAGCTATGACCCTGAGTGGGAAAAAATGTGTGGCATAATTACTGTTGGATTTAGGATGTCAGGTTTTGTTTCTATGATGGCAATGTTCTGTCAATTTCGGCACATTTCATTTTTTTTTTCTTTTTTTTTTTTTTTGTGGTACGCGGGCCTCTCACTGCTGTGGCTTCTCCCATTGCGGAGCACAGGCTCCGGACGCGCAGGCTCAGCGGCCATGGCTCACGGGCCCAGCCGCTCTGCGGCATGTGGAATCTTCCCAGACCAGGGCACGAACCCGTGTCCCCTGCATCGGCAGGCGGACTCTCAACCACTGCGCCACCAGGGAAACCCGCACATTTCATTCTTTTATTCCCAGGTTTGTTTAGTGTCTACCATTTTGGTTTAGTATTTCCTTTCCCATCCATGCCTCCTCTCCTCCCCTCCCTCACCACTCACCTCCTTCTCCATCTCTCTGTCTCTCTCACACACACACACACACACACACACACACACAAATGAGGGAGAAGTAAAGCAAATAGCTATTTTTTTAAACACATACTTTATTTCCTAGTAGGAGCTGAGTAAGGCAAGTATTTATATATTTAAATTATCTTTACTTGATTTGTAAATTTGATTTGTTTACTTAATCCCACCTTCTGTTTCTTCACTCTCATAGATATTTAATTTTTACTCCGTAGATGCTGCTGGCCTCCTATACACATATAATTGCGATAAGTATGATCTTATTCCTTTGTTCCTTAATTTTTCTTCCTTCACTTTCTTCTTTTCTTCCCTCCTGCCATTTATATACCATCCAATATTCAACACACTACTCATATATTGATAACTTGACAGTATGCATTGTCTCACCTAGGTAATTATTTATCATTTGATTGTTACATAAATCACTTTGATTTAGGGATTATCCTTTTACCTATGTGAAATATGTTCAAATAATCATATTTCTTCTAGATAGGGGAACATATAGCCATTCAAGAACTTGGGACTGTAGTTAGTAGAATCAGCCAGGAAGCTAATGGATGAAAATGACTTAGAAAGAGCATGAGCAAACTGGTTTATACTAGTCTACAGGACTGGGTTAGTGCTACAGTTTTATTTGTTTGTTTTTTTAAAAATCACATTGCATATAATACCTAATGGCTTATGAATGTTTAATATGTTCAAAGTTAGCCTTAGTCCTTCAAGTTTCTAAGGAATATGGAAACATTGCTTGCTTTTATCTGTGATTGTTTTTTGCCTGTCAAAAAGGAACTTCATAGTTATGAATTATAACTATATAAATTGAAGAATTTCATAGATAACAAATTTGCTAATGGGCTTTTTATCCTTATAAAATTTATGAGTATGTTAATATTATAATGAAAATTGCTTAGGAGTCAAATTCATAATTATAACTGACTTAATTTAATAAAAATGTTGGTTCAAGTAATTACTTAAAGCTTCAGTTTGCTGGAAATCTTCTAGCAAATTTTTTATTAATGTCATATAATAAAGTAATTGTTATGCTTTTAATTAAATTCTCAGAGGTGACATTATACTAATACAATTTTTTTCTTCTATGCCTTTGAAAAAATTGGCTTATCTAATTCTCTTATTCAAGATGTCAGAGAATTAGCATTTAGAAATATGAGAGATTGATCTACCGAGGCTGGAGTTGGGAAAAACTTGGTTCATGCTTTCAAGCTGCTGGAGCAATTTGGGAAAGAGAAATTAATGAAATACATTTTCAGTACTAAATAGCTTGTGGAGGAAGTAGTTTTCAAAGCATAAAATTTACCTCTTGATTGAGAATTCTCTGGTGAGAAACAGGATAGTTCGTCACTTGAAAATATTAGATTGAAAATAGGAAAGCAATAGAAAATATCTTTAAAACTCTAAACATTCATGTAATCTTAATGGATGTTTTTGATAATTTACACATTCGCCATTTAAAGAGTGTTTCTGAACATCTTTTCCTTTGACGTGAGATTCCTTTTCAGTCTGCTAATGAAGAATGGAATGAATGAATTACAACATCGGCATACTTAGGAACTCATAACACAGCATGGTGAAAATCTAAATACCTTTGGAACAACTTCCTAAATTTTCTCAAAACCACTGTCATGGAGTAAAGTTATAATATGCCCTGTTAAAAATGGCAGTTTTAAAAGTCTTTAAGTCTAAGAAATCTTTGCTAAAGCAAAAGTGCATAAACAAAGTAAACATGAAACCAGGATAAGGTTGAACTGCCCTGGTTCGATTTGGTCCTCTGGCTGTGAGTTCCACTCACTCACACACACATAGGAAACTCTAGGGGAACCTTTTGGAACAAGGTTTATGAGACACTGGTCTACAGGACTGTTTATAGATTGGCTTCACACTTTGCCATTTTAAAGCACATGAATAGTTTTTCCCTTAGAAAAGAATTCATGAAGAACAGCCATCACACATCCCTCTCCCCTTTTCCCTCTCTGTTCACTTATGTTATTTATAGTAGCATGAGGTTAAGTAAAATAAATGATAACTTCGATAAGTTATTATTTCTCAATTTATAGTTTATGTTTAAAATGCATCAAAAATTCTCTCTTACAACCTAAATGATATAATTCATACCTCTCAAGAATATTGCCAACATTACATAAAACCATTTTTGAGTGAACGCTTTGTAATATTTTTACTAGGAGAGTATATTTTTTATAATTACAATTGCCTAGTTGAGCTTAGAACCCACGCCCTTTCCTCTAAAGCATGCTGCTGAGAGTTTCAAAACTTATTTAACAGTGTTCATAGAACATGTGCCAAGACCAAGTCCAACTCTGAGAGCAAAAACAGCAATCTCTGGAAGTCATTAAGTGGTCACCATCTTGAGTACTGGAAATAAATAGCAGCTTTCTTACCTATTTACTTATGTTCTTATATATTTCATATTTCCCAGAAAGGCTTATAACACAAGGATTCAGATATGGTTTTATTTTTGCTAGTTATATTGTAATGACATGCCAGGGTTTTACATTTAAATTCTGGAGCCAAAGACCAATTTTGAAAAAGTTATTTTAAAAACACCATTTGGGCTTCTCCAACACTTCAGAGACAACTTGTCAGCAGTTACTATTTTACTCACCTTTCCTTGTTTACCATGTTCCCCTCAGGGAACTGTATTACTATACTAGGTTGATGCTTCTTACTCATTTTCAGGAACCGTTAGTCACATACATCATAAAAGCTGCAGGAAAAGTTTTTATACTTGTAGAAAACTGCATTAAACCTAAATATAGTGCCTAAATATAAATCATAATAGTTGGAGAACTCAAGGTATAGCCATGTGATATAATACTATTCATAAATTAAAAATGATTTTACAGACTAAACTTTATCAACATGAAAAGATAATCATGTAGAATGACCAATTGAAAAACAGATTAGTTTCTTTATAATTTATCTTTCTATTTAATCTTTCTCTGTTTCAAATAACAAAAACCAATACCCTTGCTGGTAGGATAATTTTTTCCCCCCTGTTTCTTTGTTTCTCTCTTCTTCCTCCCTCCATCTTTCTTCTTTTTTGATGACCTACACCTTTACTAGTTTTCTGCAATGAATTGATGTCCCACTTACAGTAAAATAGTATAAAACAAACATTTTTAGAGATGATATTTTAAATGTGTTCATAGAGCAATATGAGGGAAATTTGGATTAGGACCAAGCTGCCCTTATATTTTAGGGAATGTTTGCTGGTCTGAATGGCCTCTACATTTCCTCTTCATTTATGAAAGGGATGGTGCTTCAGAGATTAATCAGTATTAATAGCTGTATGACAGGTTATTTACTTGCTTGACAGTTTTACTAATTCTTAGGCCTGATAATAGCTTTTCTCCCTCATGACATAGAACAATTTTTAAATGATTGACACTAAATGTTATTATAGTGTTACTGGACTCAGAATTAATTTCAATCAAATGTTGAAGCAAGGGCTTTAATAATGAATCAAGAGCATTGCCTAAATATTGAACCATATTTTTTGTAGTATAACAAATGAATAATTTAAATTTCAGTGTGTATAGTCATTATTGTGTTCAGGTATATATTCCTCACAATAAGAAATAAATTGTTTATTGCATTTCAAAAAACATTTCATAGGAATGTTAAGTATAAATATTTAAGAACATCAAGTAACTCCAGATATAATACTAATAGAAAATGTGAGAACCTTTCTAATCCTACTATGCTTATTCTTCTTCTCCTTCTTTTTTGTTTTACAAAAATCACCAGTATAGGGATTGTCTACAGTTTAGAAAAATATTTCTACAATTTTGAGTGTATTTTCATTTCTGACATGTATTAAAACCCATGCAAATGTCTCATTTTTATTGTGCCATTAATATACATTTTTCTTAGAAAGTTCTTAAAATGGTACTATAATAGTTCTTTGTCTTATTTCATTTTGTTTAGATCTTACAAAACGTATGTATGTTTTGCTTTTTTTTTTTTTTTTTTGCTGTACGCGGGCCTCTCACTGTTGTGGCCTCTCCCGTTGCGGAGCACAGGCTCCGGACGCGCAGGCTCAGTGGCCATGGCTCACGGGCCCAGCCACTCCACGGCATGTGGGATCTTCTAGGACCGGGGCACGAACCCGTGTCCCCTGCATCGGCAGGCGGACTCTCAACCACTGCGCCACCAGGGAAGCCCTGTTTTGCTTTTATTACTTTATGTAGAAATCAGTTTTCTCTGTCTTCTATATAAAATAATTACACTAAAATTAATGGAACTAATAAAACAGACTAGAGTAACCTAATTTCACATTGCATAAGTAAAAACAAGTAATGCACTTGTAAAGAGAAACTATTGTAGAAAGCCCTGGAGTCTCTTAAAAGACTAAAAACATTAAAATGAAATAATAGAGGTTTTTATTTACTTTAATTTAGCACTGGATTTTTATCTCAAGCTCTTTATTTCTTATGTTTAGCTTATAATACCCCCTCATAAGTTTAAACAGATTTTTAGTATTGAAAAGTAAGTACACATGTCAAATATCAATTTATTATATTTTAAAATAATTTCTATATGGAAACCAAGTGAATCATGGATTCAATATTAAAGTATTGATATTCTGTATTAATCTTTAGCTTTTTGATCAGCAGGAACATGACATGCAGCATGTAAAATATTTTCGAATTTAGCAAAAGCAAGTTTGCTTAAGAGAGATCTTAAAGACTCTTTACTTTGCATAATCATATTTTAAACAGAAAAATCCCAACCAAAACTTAATGTCCTTTGAAGTCCATACAACACAATGGATTTTTATTTATAATTTTTCCCTTACAATGAGCTTTTAGGGACTTGCATTGTGGCTCAGTGGTTGAGAGTCCACCTGCCGATGCAGGGGACACGGGTTCGTGCCCCAGTCCAGGAAGATCCCACATGCTGCAGAGCAGCTGGGCCCGTGAGCCATGGCCGCTGAGCCTGTGCGTCTGGAGCCTGTGCTCTGCAACGGAAGAGGCCAGAACAGTGAGAGGCCCGCGTACCGCAAAAAAAAAAAAAAAAAAAAAGCTTTTAATTAGCTTAAAGTAAGCCTATATTTTCTGTAGATATTTTCATTAGTACTTCAATTTGGAGGTATTTTTATGTTATCTCAGCTGAACTAGACCAGATTAAACATTTGGATTATTTTCTTGGAGTTCAGTTCTGTACAAGCAAAACAAACAATTTTGGGGATGTTAAGATTGTGTCAGTAAAATAGGCAAAAGGATTGTTTGAGCCCTGCAAGTGAGTTAGAAGGTAAACAGAAGTCAGGGTGTATCATAAGCCTAACCTGTCAAAGTTAAGGTGCGTTTGGATTCTTATTTCAGTGTATTCAGCTACCCATTCAGAATGGCAAAACCAATAGGAAAAGCCCATGCCTAGTGTTTGGAGGCTAAAGCATTGTTTATTTATTTTTATTTTTATTACTGTTTTTTAAATTTCTGTGACTCTCAAAATATGTCATCAGTTGGTGACAGTTTCTTCTTCCTCTTCTGGTTGGGAAATATTCTACAACTTGACAATTAAATATTTTGAGTACTTTTAATGAGTTCATTTATATGACATTAAAAATAATGAGGAGTAAATAAAACAGAGACAGACTAAAGCTTTGCCTGAATTATCAGCACGTAGTAAGAAAAGTGCATGAAAATTGAAATATATGAAATACAAATTGAATAACTCAATACTATAAATTTCCCAACTTGCTTCGATTGTACTTTGAATCACTTTTAAATCATGTGTCATACTTCGATATTTACAGTGAAAGATAGATATTATCTTCTTTCCCTTGTTTGTAGCTGAGTTGCACCATATTAGTTCCATGTTATTCTCCAGTGCCTAGCATACTTGCACAAAGTGGGAATATTTCAATAGAGGCTTATTTAATTAGGGCAGTTAATGACATCTTCAGTCAAGAGCTTTTTTAAAATGAATTTTGAGTGGTACGGCTTCAGTAAAGTACTGGCTGAATTTTAACGGAATGTGTTGGTTGATTGCAATGAGAGAGAGAGACAATGAGAATGAGGGAAACAGAAAAAAAGACCAGAAGGCAAAGGCAAGGGAATAAAAGAGGAGAGACCAGGAGTGAGAAGAGGAGAAACTAAGATGGATTTCTCACACCCAGAGAGAATAGAATGTGCCTGAGCTTTCCTTTCTCTTTTCCCTATAGATTTTAAGACTTCTCCAGGCATATTAAAATAGCTCTGTTCATAAAATTGTAAAAAAAAATACTGAATTTATTTCATTATTTTGTATTTAATGCATTGCTGACTGTTCCATAGAAATTGTTGAGAAATACTGCACTTTGACCTATAGAACTGAAAAAAATCATGGGTTCCAGTTTGTATACATTTTCTACACATTGAAACAATACTAAGTGGTACCTGATAATACTCTTAAGCTCTGCCCTGAGAGTGATCTGCAACCCATGAACAGTTGCCTCAGCTTCATCCTCTCTAAGGTACTTCTGAGTTTTAAAATTCTATTCCATGAGACCATTTTAATGACAGTGTTAAAGCTGACATGCCTTGCAGAAAATAACTTTTCCTCTTTTGAGGACAGGTGTCAAATATTTCATCTATGGCTGACTAATTTACCACTTCACTGATCTTATCAGCTAATTAAATTACATTTCTTAAGCATGTCATCTTCATAGTACTGGTAATTGTTAGACATAATTTTTAAAGGTATACCTGAAGCTAAGGCTTAAATAAAATAAAAGACATAAAATACACACACACAGAGACATAGGCATAATTTTCCAAATAAGAACATTAAATTAATTGAGACAAACTTAAATATTTTTTTTAAAATATTGAATTATATTTACCAATCTCCTAAGTATTAAGGTAAATAAGCTAAATGGGTAGTCTAGGATATGTCAATAGATAAAATCAGGGAACATAATGAGAGAATAGATGTCGAGAAATTATGATCTAGAAAATTAGAACTTGAGTGCATGGTTTGGGAGAGGAAAGAAGAGAATGCTGAACTGTTTTAGGTAAGATAGTATCAGGAGTTGGGGGGTAGGAGGGACAGTAAAGTGCAAGAGAGGAAAAGGGAACGGGGTTGAGCAAACGAGTAGGCCTCCATCTTTTAACGGGGACAAAGGAAATACTGCAGGAAGGTTATTTAACCTCTGTGAATCTCACTTTAATCTTCTAGAAATGGAATTAATAATATCTAATCTCCAAAAAATGTTTGAATATTAAAAGAGATTCGTAAAGCATCTAGGATAGTACTTGACACACAATAACCACTTATAATATATTAGTTCCCCAAAGTGCTTATTCATAATAATAAAGCAAACCTTGTATTTACAACATTGGTAATCAAAAAACCCCATATTGATAACAAAATCTTATCCTTTTTTTTTCAACTTTATTTCATAAACATATAGAATCTTAGAAGCTTCTACTTCAGCCTACCCAAAACTCAGTGAATGCCTACATTTCTTTTATGTTATTAAGAATAAACAATTCCCAGATAAAGACATTTCAAAACCAGAGATATGTACAGAGGGATTTTATATATTAAGTAGTTTTCCAGGCCATGATGCCAATCCTCTACATTATCTTGAATACTTAATACAAATCTGACATATATAGTTTTGGGTCAGTATTATTTTGGATGTTGAAAGATTCAACATGAGGTGACATGACAGAGAAATAGTACAGCAAGTTTGAAATGGCAAGATGATCTAAGGACAAGCCTCTTTTCTAAAAATAGAGCTAGTAAAAGTTAAAATTGAAAGAATAAATTAACTTAAAAAAATACATTACTCTTATTTGTTATGTAACTAGTTACTTCTCTTTTTGGCCCTACCCTCTTCCATTATCAATAATGCTCAGAAATTTAACCTAGATCTTGATGCAAATGGATCATGAAGATGTATCTTGAGCCTTCACCGTTTGTAGTCCTTCTCAGGCACATCTCAGTCCTCTTCTTTTTATAGTCCTCTGCAGCCTGGATATTACCGCCAAATTCAGTAATAAGGAACACCAAAATAAATACCTGAATTTTGCAAGATTAGATTCCCGTATCCCTAATTCACTCCCCATTCTCTTATCTTCTTTATAGTTGAATGCCTTTTTCTCTCCTGTCCCATCCTACTCCCTTTGCTCAGACAAAACACCTCTCATCTTCCCTTTCTGTTTATTCTCTCACTTAACTTAATTCAATCTCAACTATAGAGTTGCTATTTTCTGATTTCTAATTCTAGCATGATTTCATGATTAATAATCAGATCTTTCTCCCATATGACAAGAATGAAAATTATTTCACGAAGACTACTGTTTTTTTTTAACATCTTTATTGGAGTATAATTGCTTTACAATGGTGTGTTAGTTTCTGCTGTATAACACAGTGAAGCAGCTATACATAAACATATATCCCCATATCTCCTCCCTCTTGTGTCTCCCTCCCACCCTCCCTATCCCACCCCTCTAGGTGGTCACAAAGCACCGAGCTGATCTCCCTGTGCTATGTGGCTGCTTCCCACTAGCTATTTGTTTTACATTTGGTAGTGTATATATGCCACTCTCTCACTTCGTCCCAGCTTACCCTTCCCCCTCCCTGTGTCCTCAAGTCCATTCTCTACATCTGCGTCTCTATTCCTGTCCTACCCCTAGGTTCATCAGAAACTTTTTTTTTTTTAAGATTCCTTATGTATGTGTTAGCATACAGTATTTGTTTTTCTCTTTCTGACTTACTTCACTCTGTATGACAGTCTGTAGGTCCATCTACCTCATTACAAATAACTCAATTTCGTTTCTTTTTATGGCTGAGTAATATTCCACTGTATATATGTGCCACATCTTCTCTTCTTTATTCATTCATCTGTTGATGGACACTTAGGTTGCTTCCATGTCCTGGCTATTGTAAATAGAGCTGCAATGAACATCGTGGTACATAACTCTTTTTGAATTATGATTTTCTCAGGGTATATGCTCAATAGTGGGATTGCTGGGTGGTATGGTAGTGCTATTTTTAGTTTTTTAACGAACCTCTGTACTGTTCTCCATAGTGGCTGTATCAATTTACATTCCCACCAACAGTGCAAGAGGGTTCCCTTTTCTCCACACCCTCTCCAGCATTTATTGTTTGTAGATTTTTTGATGATGGCCTTTCTGACTGGTGTGAGGTGATACCTTGTTGCAGTTTTGATTTGCATTTCTCTAATGATTAGTGATGTTGAATGTCCTTTCATGTGTTTGTTGGCAATCTGTATATCTTTTTTGGAGAAATGTCTATTTAGGTCTGCCCATTTTTGGATTGGGTTGTTTGTTTTTTTGATATTGAGCTGCATGAGCTGTTTATATATTTTGGAGATTAATCCTCTGTGAGTTGCTTTGTTTGCAAATATTTTCTCCCATTCTGAGGGTTGTCTTTTCGTCTTGTTTATGGTTTCCTTTGCTGTGCAAAAGATTTTAAGTTTCATTAGGTCCCATTTGTTTATTTTTGTTTTTATTTCCATGTCTCTAGGAGGTGGGTCAAAAAGGATCTTGCTGTGATGTAAGTCATAGAGTGTTCTGCCTATATTTTCCTCTAATAGTTTTATAGTGTCTGGCCTTACATTTAGGCCTTTAATCCATTTTGAGTTTATTTTTGTATATGGTGTTAAGGAGTGTTCTAATTTCATTCTTTCACATGTAGCTATAAAAGAATAGGCTTTCTATCCTGTTCCATTGATCTATATTTCTGTTTTTGTACCAGTACCATATTGTCTTGATTATTGTAGCTTTGTAGTATAGTCTGAAGTCAGGGAGCCTGATTCCTCCAGCTCCATTTTTCTTTCTCAAGATTGCTTTGGCTATTTGGGGTCTTCTATGTTTCCATACAAATTGTGAAATTTTTTGTTATAGTTCTGTGAAAAATGCCATTGGTAGTTTGATAGGGATTGCATTGAATCTGTAGATTGCTTTGGATAGTATAGTCATTTTCACAGTATTGATTCTTCCAATCCAGGAACATAGTATATCTCTCCATCTGTTTGTATCATCTTTAATATTTTCATCAGTGTCTTATAATTTTCTTCATACAGGGGTTTCACCTCCTTAGGTAGGTTTATTCCTAGATATTTTATTCTTTTTGTTGCAGTGGTAAATGGGAGTGTTTGCTTAATTTTTCTTTCAGATTTTTCAACATTAGTGTATAAGAATGCGAGAGATTTCTGTGCTTAATTTTGTATCCTGCTACTTTACCAAATTCATTGATTAGCTCTAGTAGTTTTCTGGTAGCATTTTTAGGATTTTCTATGTATAGTATCATGTCATCTGCAAACAGTGACAGTTTTAGTTCTTTTCTGATTTGGATTCCTTTTATTTCATTTTTTTCTCTGATTGCTGTGGCTAAAACTTCCAAAATTATGTTGAATAATAGTGGAGAGAGTGGGCAGCCTTGTCTTGAACATTTAGATTTCTATGCCAAATTTAATGTGAGTATCCTGAACTCTCACCATATGGGAAGGCAAAATTTTGCTTGAAGAGAGAGGTTCTTTTTGGAAACCAGAACCAAAATCTTAGATGGGCAAGAGAGAAGAAAATTTCTGTCTTGAATAACCCTGAAGGAGTTGTCATAATACGGAGTGTTAATGAAGAATTTATATGTATAAATATCACTTATGTATATAAATATCATATATATAAATATTATTTATTTAACTACTTGTTGGTTTCCAAATAAACCTGGGAAGGAATCAGTTATATTTCTATCGCTATTCTCTGAACCTCTGAAAATAAGAGAATGGCAGAGACAATGAGAATTATTGTATCCTGGATTAGGGATATTAGAAGAGGTGATTTGAAAAGCAAAGTAGTCTCATATTTAACCCGATTTCCCTTTGGCTTACTGTGAATGTAGTTTTATTCCCATTATTGGAAAATGGATGTGGAATGATCAAAATGAATTTTAACTAGAAATTTTTTAAGAGTTCAAAATTATCTGGCTCATGGGCAATTGAAATAAGGACTGCATAGCTGGAGAAGTCTAGAAATTCTATAACACTTTTTAATCTTTTATTATGAATAAAATATTAATTTCCTTATATACTTAGGCTATCATGTGCCGTTTTTGTAGTTTTCTTTCCCCTTCATTTTTTGTTCTTTTATACTACATTACAAAAGAACCGTTTATTTAATGGAATGATAACTTTTGTAAGGCATCTATGTGATAACTGTCAGCTTTGAGATAACCGTGTCTTTGGATCTTACTTCATGTTAAAAGATAAGTGCATTCAAAATTATTGATTTGTAGTTTTGACCTTAGCAAAAAGAATGAGCACATCACCTCATTCAAACCAGTCCATAATATCACAAACTTTTTTTATGGCTTGATTTATAATTTCAGTTCAGCATGAACTTGCCTTCTATGTAAACTTAACACACTTTCAAGGAGAGATGTTACTACAGTTGGTTTTGAATGACCTTAATTTATTAGAAGTTCTGAATCATAAGAACCTATTTGTGAATGGGGTTGTTTGCAAATATGGGCTGTAGCTTCACTGAAATAGAAAATAGAAGGCATAGTTTTTGAAGGCATAGTTTTTGCTAATGCCTCCAGAGAGTTAGTTTACCTTCATCAGTAGGTGATTATTGTCATGAAGCAACAGTATGGAAAAAGATCTCCAGTCACTTTCCCTGTTGAAGTTGGTTTCAAGAGAAAATGTTCATTTTTGCCTGGAAAGTACTGAATACATGTTTGGGTAAAATATTTTTAAATAGTTGTATAAAATGCTATCTCTTTATATTTTTACTATCAGGCTTATATTCAATGTAAAGCAGTTAGTAATAGAGATATGTAATTCAGGTCAGAAAT
This sequence comes from Hyperoodon ampullatus, assembly GCF_949752795.1. Lineage (NCBI taxonomy): Eukaryota > Metazoa > Chordata > Mammalia > Artiodactyla > Ziphiidae > Hyperoodon > Hyperoodon ampullatus. The sequence goes on from NC_136922.1 coordinate 69,363,444, forward strand.
TCAGATGTTTACAATTTTGGCCAAAGACCATTACAAAGCTGCTTATATAAAACAGATAGAGTGCATTCTCACAGGGGAAAAAGTCATGTGGTACCAAAAAAAGAGCTTAATGAGATGAGTTTTTGAGTCTATGAATATATAACTTGGTTGCATTTGCATAAGGGTGGATCAGTTTACATTTAGGGCACTTGTTTTAAATTCAAAGGTCATTATTGTCATTATTATTTGTCGGAGGGGAGAGGCTGTTGCTTTCAGTCAAAAAAGTAAATAAGTGACTGTGTCAACTTTATGTCAAAGACCAGGATGAAGGGCTTCCAAAGCCTAGAAGTTGGTGAAATTGGAAATAATAACAATTAACTTAAGCAGTATATTTAGGAGTGTATTTAGCATTAAAAGGAAGAGGAGTCATTCAAGTTAAAACAAATTTAGCTTAAATATTTAGGTTTTGCAGGGATTATTTTGTAAGTATCTACCTATCTATCTGGTTGTGATATATTTTTAAATTATTTATTTATTTATTAGTATTTTATTTAATTTTTGGCTGCATTGGTTCTTCGTTGCTGCACGTGGGCTTTCTCTAGTTGTGGCGAGCAGGGGCTACTCTTCATTGCGGTGCATGGGCTTCTCATTGCGGTGGCTTCTCTTGTTGCGGAGCACGTGCTCTAGGCACTCAGGCTTCAGTAGTTGTGGCTCACGGGCTTAGTTGCTCCACAGCATGTGGGATCTTCTTGGACCAGGCCTCGAACCTGTCCCCTGCATTGGCAGGTGGATTCTTAACCACTGTGCCACCAGGGAAGTCCTGGTTGTGATATTTATTCTGCATTCTGTCTGTCTGTCTCTCTATCCACCTGTTATATTTATTCTGCAACTAAATGTGTTAGTTGTCCTAAAGACAAACATTAGAGTCATTATATGAGTGGAGGAGAAGGGTGTTGGTCAGATGAACCGGATGGTTAGATTCAAATGCCTTGATAAGTAGTTAGTATATAAAAATCATGCTGAATCTGCTTATGAAATTAATGATTATATGGCTATAATTAGATATCCATAACTAAAAAAGGACATACTTTCTTAGAGTAAATAGAACTTTACATTTCTAGAATTCTAGAACTTTACATTTCTACTTCAATATTGAGACTTTTCTATAGTTCTTTTCTAAAACACAAGATTTTCTTCTTGGTATAAAAACTGAGAAAAGTGTGTGTGTATACATATATACATATATATATATGTATATATGTATATATACTTGGGGGTAGGTTAAAATCTTATGCTCAGTGGGAAACATTCCCACACTGAAAGAAAATTCCCTTCAACCAGTCTTTGACCAAAAGAATGACTGCACCAAAAGAATGACTGCTATTGCTCCACCTTTAAATTTCAGTGTCATAGTCGTTTATAAAACATATAAATATTCATGACCTATTGTCATTTCCTGTTAGAGAAAAAATTAAGCTTTATATATTTTCTCAATTTTAAGTCATATATCTGTTGTGTTTATTATTCAGAAAAGAAATATTTAAGATTTCTCATTTTACCAAAGAGAAAAGTAGACATCAAATGCCATATGATAGAAATATAATTTATTATAGCAGTTCTGAGCTGTTCCTAAGAATAAATAGCTCCTGCTATTTGGGATCTATGCATTAAGGCTCATCTTTGAATTTCACTGTGGAAGGATTTTCAGATGCCAAGATAAAAAGCAACAGTACAGATGATGGCTGTATTCAGAAGGGCACTGGGCTGTTTTGCAGAAAAATCATATTAAAAATTTCTATCTTTTTTTTATGTCACTTATCATCCATATATCACACCAGAAAATTGCCTTATTCTTGCTTTTAATCCATAGATTATAACTCTAACACATTTGTATGTATTGTATTTCAAGTTGAAATCCACTCACAAGGCCTTAAATATATAACATATTTATGTCCTGTGCTTATTTTTTAAACAAATGTTAAGTCTATTAACATTTAATACATGTTAGTACTATTCTCATAAGCAAAATCTAGTATATTATTGGAATAAGATTTATAATCTCATAAGTAAGATTGTAAATATTTATAAATATAATAAGATTTATAAATATTATCATAAAATAATTTACATAAGATATATAATGCCAATTTAGTGCTAATCTCTTATTAACTTTTCTTTTAATTTTTAAAATTTATTTTATTTATTTTTTAACATCTTTATTAGAGTGTAATTGCTTTACAATGGTGTGTCAGTTTCTGCTTTATAACAAAGTGAATCAGTTAGACATATACATATGTCCCCATATCTCTTCCCTCTTGCATCTCCCTCCCTCCCACCCTCCCTATCTTATTAACTTTTTATTGACTATTTACTAAATTAATAATATAAGTTATTTATTAAAGAATAGTAAATAGTTTTGAGAACATTATTATAATTAAAACTCACAACTAACTACTGTTTTAATTCCTTTCTTTCAGATGAAGGAACTGAGAATTAGAATTAGTTACATAACCTTTCTAATGTTGTATGTCTAGTAAGGGGCAAAAATTGGATTTAAACCCGAGTTTTCTTGACTATAAAATCTATAACTTTAATTACTGTACTATAGGGCACAGTTCTGTGTTGTATATAGGATACAAAGAAATATAACAATTGCTGTATTCTTTCAAGGAATATCCGGTATAGTTGAGAATTTAATTATTGAAAAAAAATTTTTAATTATTGGCATTTTTAAAGTTGCCAACTGTTTCGATTACCATTCAGCCATCTTGCTTATTTGTATAGCATCTTGGTTTTAATTTCAGTGTATTAGATAAAGAAATTCCACTAGATTATATTTATGGTCAATTACAGTTCTGAAAGTTCATGATTATTGCAAATCGAAAGCAAATTAAATAATTTGTTTAAAATAACTGCATGTTATTAGGGCCTCTTCAGGTCTCTGCTCAAATGCAGCCTTCTCAAAGAGGCTCCTTTCATCCCCCGCATCCTAAAGTGGCCACATGCCAGGCAGAAGGACATTGTTTAGAAAAGTCTGAGAAAGACATGAATAAGTCAAAAAGTCACTATTATGATTTTATGTTTGTATGCCAATAAAAGTGTACTCAAATAAGGATAAAAAAGAACCAGATTACCTACTGTGAGGGGTATATATAGTTGCATATATTTTTATTGCAATTGTAACATTGTTTTCACTTAATGAGTTACATTTAGAATGTCTAGGATTTTATTTTCAATAATGCTGCCCCCTGAAAATCTGTAAAATAGACCAAATACGGATAATTTTTAGTTAATTCAGATTTTGAGCAATCTTAATTTTTGGATTTATATGAAAATCAACACAAGAATTTTTGCATAGATGTGTTGTCATGTAACTGGGTAATTTTAAAGCATTTTATCTTTAGGTTTTGCTATAAAAGGGTCATAAACTCTATGATTTAAATTAATATTAAAGCAGTTCTGTTTATGATGTTTAATAGAGCAACTGTCTGTATTATAAAAATGAATAAAACATTTCCCCAGTTTTTTACAGAGTAATGTCTGTTTACTCTGAGAAAACAAGTTGTTTAGGCTTCATATTACCACATTCATGTTCTTTGGTTTCTTTTATTGTGCACATGTTCTATAAAACCTACCTTATCTGTAGACCTTAGATGATAACAAAGGACCAGAGAGTTTCACCTAAAGAAAGTTAGTACAGTAGTTGAAAACAAAAGATTAATTATAATGATTTCAAATATATTATATACATCATGATATTTCATGTTATAAACAGTTCATAAATCTGAAAGGAAGTTTAAAAAATTTTTAGAAGAAGTAGAGGACCTGTCGCTCATCATTTCATCACTAATGTAAGAGTGTCGTTAACATGTTAATACTAAACAGACATTACTCTGACATTTCCCCTTTCAGTTGTTTTATCTATCCATAGTTTTTTGTTGTGTAATTATAAATTTTTTACATAGTAATACTTATAACCTTTAAGTAATACTTAAAACCCTTATAATTTTCTAAGAAAACATTAAATTAAAACTATTTCGAAGTAGATAAAAAACAACAACTATTTCTTGCTATGTGTGCAACCATGATTTTTATTACCATGATGCTATCCTATTGGTTTTGGATATATCATGGTTTACTTATTATTTATCTATTAAAATTCTTCAACAACTATTAATTGAGCACCTGTATGTGCCAGGCATTTTTCGGGGCCCTAGGAATTCAGCAGTAAGGCCATAAATGCTTTCACCGTACAGAGCTTGCTTTCTATAAATCAAGGCAGTCAATAAACTAATAATGATATAATATATATCAGGTGATTATAAGGGCATAAAGAAAACAATAAAATAGGATATAAGTTGGAGGGGAAGAATACAGAATTCACCCACTTATGACATTGAGAAGGTTTCCATTTTTCTTTTCTTTTTTTATGCTATTATAAACAAAGAATTGAGAAATAGAACCAGAGATATAAATGAAGGGCCAAACATAATAGATATTCAAATATTTGATGAATAAATTAAAAATAAATCAATTTAGTCATTCTAAAGACTATAGACTTTATTCTGAAGGAAATTAAAAGCAAATTTAGTATATTTTCTTTGTTGAATATTGTCAATAATAAACATAGCGAGAATGAGGCTGGAAAGAAATAAGTATTAAAGTAAAATTTTTTCAGGGAAGAAATAAGTACAGCTAGCACTATGACATTAGGGGCTGGCAGTAAGATACATAACCAAGAAATGTAAAGGAGGCAGAATGTAGTTGTTAATTTGAAATAGAGAGTCAGAATTATATTTAGGGAATAGTCTTCTTTTCCTGCTTTTTAGAAGAATGTCTTATAAGAAATCTCTAATTCCTTAGTGGCTTTTATTGATGTGTTAATGTAAAATATGAATAATTTTTTTAAAAATTGAGCTGGAGGGCCTCCCTGGTGGCGCAGTGGTTGAGAGTCCGCCTGCCGATGCAGGGGATACGGGTTCGTGCCCCGGTCTGGGAGGATCCCATATGCCGCGGAGCGGCTGGGCCCGTGAGCCATGGCTGCTGAGCCTGTGCATCCGGAGCCTGTGCTCCGCAACGGGAGAGGCCACAACAGTGAGAGGCCCGCGTACCACAAAAAAAAAAAAAAAAAAAAAAAAAAAAAAAAAAAAAAAAAAATTGAGCTGGACTTTCATGGCATAAGTTAAAAGAAGCAATTATAGATTATTTCAGAAATACTAACAAGATTCCCTTGTTAATATTTTCAACTGTGTTAATATGGTTTTTAATTCCTATATTTCATGTCACTATATTTGATTTCTCATTCTAATTATCATTATTTCTACTTTTTGGCTTTTTGGTAGACTTCTCAAGGGTCTATCTAATTATTTTTTTCTTTCCTTGAGTGTAAGTATCGATTACAATATCTTTCTATAATCTAGTTTAAATGTTTCTGCTTTTACCCTTTTCTGTTTTTCTTTGAATAGTATTTTTTCTCCTTTTACATTCTGAAAATGAATAAATAACTCATCCCTTTTCTTTCTGTTATATAAGAAAACCGTATTAGAGTATAAATTTATGACTTCAGCCTTAAACTCATGCATTTCTCCTATAATTATTTTATCATTATTTGGTGAGTAATCAATTTGTCTATTTTTATTTCCCTCTTAACTGACAGTTACTCAGGACATAGAAACAATCCAGTGTGGTTCTCTTTTATTTTTTCCCTTCTTAGTATAGAAAAGGCCAATGATATACAAAGTAAAGAAAATAATATAATATCCCCATGTCCTCAGCTTCAAAAATTATCCCCTCATGGCCAATCTTATTTTATTGATGACCTAACCCTCTACTTCTCCAAAATTACTTTGAAGCAAATTTTGGAAATTATGTAATTTCATTTGCAAATTGAGAATGATTGGTATGTTTCTTAATTCTCTTTTAGAAAATGTTCTTCCTCTGTACCTATTTTTCTTTCACATTTGTTTATAATTGAAGAAACCAGGTGACATGTTCTTAGAAATTTTAAATCTGGATTTTGTTGATTACATTCCCACATGTCTATTAACATGTTTCTCTGTTACCTACTGTGTTTTCTGTATAAACTGTGAGGTAGACTTAGAAGTTTGATCAGAAACCAGTTCAAGGTTTTGGCAAAACCACTTCAGAGATAATGTCTCATGCTTTTTTCCAGAGGTAAAAAAAAAAATTCTCTCTCTCTCTCTCTCTTCTCTCTTTCTCCACATCCCACCCCATCTCTCTGTTATTAGCCATTGATAATCATTGCCAACATCTTTCACTTCATTAGGGATTATGAAAAGATGACATCTAATTTAACAATCCTAATTATTAGCTGTGATGCTTTCACAAAGAGAAACTTTCCTCATTAACAATTTAGTTATCATGAATAACAGTTTTTATATAAAGATAACATACTAGATTATTTACTCGTATTTAACAATTTTTCAAAATATTTAGTTGGTTTCACTTATATCCTCCAAAGGTGACAGGACTTTTGTTATGGTTGTTTTTAATCATTAAAAGCTCATAGGTTTAAATATTTTTAATTTGTTAAAATGGTTGCAATTATTGTCATTTAATTTAAATTTTTATTGCAGAGTTCTTGTTTAATTTTATTGTGATCAGATCAGGTGACTTTATTGTGTGTTCGTGATTTCATTTAAGAATAGTCTGCTGGGGTTTCCCTGGTGGCGCAGTGGTTGAGAGTCCGCCTGCCGATGCAGGGGACACGGGTTCGTGCCCCGGTCCGGGAAGATCCCACATGCCGTGCAGTGGCTGCGCCTGTGAGCCATGGCCGCTGAGCCTGTGCGTCTGGAGCCTGTGCTCCGCAACGGGAGAGGCCACAACAGTGAGAGGCCCGCATACTGCCAAAAAAAAAAAAAAAAAGAATAGTCCACTGTATTATAGAGCAGAAGAGAAATGAGCAATAGAGGATAGTAAAGTGAAGTATAGATGACAAACAAGAAGTGCCTGAAACATGTTAGCCATAGTTGAGGTAAGTAGTTCATTTGTGTGCTGACAGATAGGAACAGATAAAATGAGCAAGTATTAGATATTCAAGGAGCACCACATTTTTATGACAGTTATATCACCCTTAAATCTCTTGGATATGGGCTCCTCTTGGAGCCCATATTGGTACTTGACAGGTAACAGCTTCAGGGTGCTTTTCCTCTCCAAGAGGAGCCCATACCCAGGGCTGAATTAGGACTTTCCATGGGCCCCTTCTTCCACAAAAAATTATAAATTTATATTTTATAACTGCATTGGTATAAAAATGAATATATTAACATTCTATACTAAACTATTTTATTTTACCTAAAAGTTCATTTTTTCCTCTAATTTAGAAAGAAGTTAAAATATTTTCATGGATGCCTAAAAGTATTGTGGGTAGTAGGCACTGTGCCTACTGTACCTAATGAAGAAGTTGGTCCTACCGTACCTTTCCTTTTTGCTATGAAGTCTTTTTTATACTTTTTTTTAAATTAAAAAAGCAAATTTAAAAACATTGTAGAAATATGAAAATAGGAAGTAAAATCCCTCTTATTTCTACAGATAGCTATTGCTGACAATGTGATACATGTACTTACAGGTTATGTTTTACTCTTCTTATACTAGCCTGTACACATACACAGGCACACACTGTACTCCATGGGATCATCCTGTGAGCCCTGTTGTTTTATGTTGATCCTTCCATTAATAATCTATTATGGACATATACATTGTGGATGATATCTTAGATATTGGTTACAGTGGCTATAATGTATATTTGCTGGATTGTTAAAGAATATTCAAATCTGCTGTAAAGAATGTGATCAACAAAATAATAATGAAGATAAATGAAATAATATAAATAGTAAATAAGCAATTAGCCTGAGGTATGTTGTTATAAAGTTCAAATGAAGGGATATCTATTAAACCACTTACTAGACAAGGAATACAATTTATATTCATTTCTAATGATAATTTAATTTTAACAAGATGAATTTTAGGGGAGTCCTATAGAAAGGTCTATAACTAGTACCAAAATCCTAGTTGATAGAGGAGAATAAAACAGAGGACACAGTGCTTCATAAGGTGTGATAACTTTCTAGAGGTTATAATTGATAGTAGGTTAAAAATATCACCATTGTAACAGAAATAGAGACACAAACGTAGAGAACCAAACGTATGGATACCAAGGGGGGACTGGGGGTGGGTGGGATGGGTTGGGAGATTGGGTTTGACATATATGCACTACTGTGTATAATATAGATAACTAATAAGAACCAACTGTATAGCACAGGGAACTCTACTCAATGCTCTGTGGTGACCTAAATGGGAAAGAAATCCAAGGAAGAGGGGATATATGTATATGTGTGGCTGATTCACTTTGCTGTACAGCAGAAACTAACACAACACTGTAAAGCAACTATACTCCAATAAAAAAAAAACACCATTGTAATGTTACCTCCATAATTAAACACAGACAAGCAAGCAAACAAACAAATAGGTTGTTTTAATGGACCCCTGTGTTCACAATGGGAACCTTACTTAGACCATACCTGTGGCAATGGTCTGAGTCTGGACACTGCTCTATTTTTCCTATGTTATAATAGCTTCCTATTTGATACCACTTCATGGCAGACATTGATCATCTAAGGTGGTTTCAGAAAAGAGCAATCAGGAGCATGAGGGCAATCCGATCCATATCATGTCATCAATGTCTACAAGAATTTGAAATATTTTTATAAAGGAGGGAAGCTTTTGGAAAGATTTGATGTAGCGTATCACAGAAGTCTAAGAATAAAATAAACTATCTCAAGAATTAATGAATTCTCATCACTGAGTTGATCAAAATCAGTGGTTTCAATCCTGGCTGCATATTCGAGTAATATGGAAAGATTGGGAAAAAAAATACCAAAGCTCAATTCCATCTCAGGAAAATTAAATCATATCTCTGTTTGAGAGACAGTGTTTTTTAAAAAAGATCCCAACCATTGTAATGTGTATCCAGGGTTAAAATTTCCTATTTGAGTACATGAGTTTGATTACTGGGCAAATGAATCATAAAGAGTATTTTAAAACTGCTAACATAGTCTTTGAAGTCACCTTTGTATCTGAGATCTTATCATGCAGTAGTAAGGCTGACTCTTACAAGAAATTATAACTTACCCACTCATTATTAGCAGCGGTTGACACAATTCATGAAACACTTTCTTCACCTGTGTGTTTCAATTCATCTTCTCTTGAGTCTCCTTTGCCATTATTGGTTGTTCCTCCTTCCTCTCCTTCGCTTGTTCCCTCTGAAATATTCAACCTCTAAAAACTGAACTACCTCAGGACTCAGCTCCTCCTCTCCTCCCCCCCTTTTTTTCTTCTCCAGGGATTTCAACTACATGATGATGACTGAAATGTGTATCTTCAAGTTAAATCTCCTGAACTCCAGATTCGATATCCAATTGCCCATGTGACACCTCTACTTGTATGTCTCAGAGGAATCTAACTTAATAAGTCTAAATCTAAACTTCTAATTCCTGACATTAACTCACTTCTGAAACCTCCATCCATGTTTTCCCCTATCACTGATTGGTAGCTGTACTCTTCCAGTTATTTAGCCCCAAACTGTAATCATTTTAACTCCTCTTTTTACCCCATAAACCATTAGCAAATGTCATCAGTGCAATTAAAATATATTCAGAATCTTCCTGACTTTAATCATTTTTATTTCTGAAGTCCTGGTCCAAGCTAGCACTATTTATCACATGGACTACAATTATAGTAACTTAATTGTTCTCCCAGCTTCTAATCTTGTCCTCCTTCATTCTACACAATCATTCTCAGTGAGAAGCTAGAATAGTGATTTTAAAATTTAAGTCATCTCATGTCACTTTTGTGTTTAAACACTTCTGATAGCATTTCTGCTCACTCAGTAAAAACCCAAATCCTACACTGGCCTACACAGTATTACATGACTGGTTAGCCACAATTTCTCTGGCTGCTTCTTTTGATTCTTCCCCCTGCTCAATCACACCTACACTGGCTCTCCTGATATTTCTGAAACACAAAGAGTACTCCTATGTCTGGGCCTTTGGGTTTATTCTTTCCTCTGGCTTTCTGCCTAAAATGCATTTTCCTAGATATCTGCATGGCTCCCTCCCTCAATTTCTTTAGCATTTTGTTATTATGTTACATTCAGAAAAAACTTTCTTGACCATCTCATTTGTAATAGCTAAACCCCCAAACACACATATATGGACAAGTTCTATTCCACTTTTTTCTTTATTTTTCTTCATAGCATTTATCACTGTGCTACACAGGATATGCTTATTGGTATATATATATTTTGCTATCTTGTCCACTAGATTGTACAGTCCAAAGTTCCGTATCAACACAGGGACATTGTGTATGATTATATCCATTGCATCCAGAACAGTGTCTAAAGCATAGCTGATGCAAAACAAATGTCTGTTAAATGAAGGAATAGATGAATGAATGTTAAGACATTATCATTTACATTTTTTATTCACCTTTGTAGTATCTTCCAAGTAAAAGTGAAAAAAAGAATTGCTATAAAATATTTTAGATTTTAAGTATAATTACATCCCCAAATCTCAAGTTTTGACAATTGTATACACCCAAGTAATCACCACCTGATAGTCATTGAACATTTGCTTATGTCCCTTTCCAGTCAATCCACCCGCCCCCTCTTGAGTTAAACACTTTCTAATTTCTCCCACCACAGTTTAGGTTTGCCTGTTTTTTTTTTTTTTTGACATCATATAAATGGACTGGGTGTCATTTGTGTAAAGCTTCTTTCTTTTGACATCATATTTTTGAGATTTATTTATATCATTGCCTGTAACAGAAGTATATTTGTTTTTACTCATGACTGTCATTCTGTTGTAAGAATATATCATAGTTTATCCATTCTTTTGTTAGTATTTGAATTCCATTTCATGACAATTATAAATAACATTGCTGTAAGTGTTGATGTTCAAGTCCTTCTCTCAAGGAAACACAAGTGGCATTGGTGGCTTTGAGATTAGGTGTATATTTAACTTTAAAAGAAACTGCCAGGGCTCCCCTGGTGGCGCAGTGGTTGAGAATCTGCCTGCCGATGCAGGGGATATGGGTTCATGCCCCGGTCCGGGAAGATCCCACATGTGTGGGAGCGGGTGGGCCCATGAGCCATGGCCGCTGAGCCTGCGCGTCCGGGGCCTGTGCTCTGCAATGGGAGAGGCCACAACAGTGAGAGGCCCACGTACCGCAAAAAAAAAAAAAAGAAACTGCCAAATACTAATCCAAAGTGTTTACCATCTTGCACTCTCAGCAACAATACATAAAATTCCAGGTGCTCCACAACTTTGGTGTTGTCATTTTTTAAATAACATTAGCAATTTCTAGTGGGTGCTAAATTATAACTGATCACGGTTTTCATTTTCATTTCTCTGGTAACTAATAATTTTGAGTCCTTTATCATGTGGTCATTGACATATATTTTTTGAGAATTGTCTGTTAAAGTCTTTTGCCCATTTATCTTTTCATTATTTATTTGTAGTCTTTAATGATCTATGAGTCCTTTCTTACTATATATGCTGCAAATACTATATCTAGTCTGTGGTTTGCTTTTTATTTCCTTAATGATTTTTTTAATGAGCAGAGATTTTTTTTGATAAGGTTTAATTTATCTTTGTTTTTTCATTTGTGCTTTTTTTGTATTAAGTTGAAGATGTTTTCACAAGGTTGTTTTCTTTCAGAAGCTGCATGATTCTGGATATTCTGTTTAGGTCTATGATATCCATCTCAAATAATTATTTTTTTTTGTGGGGGAGGGATATGAAGAAATGAGTTTTTTTCTCCTAGTATATATCCCGTGTTTCCAGCACCATTTGTTTAAAATGACTTTTATTATCCAGTTGAGTTGACTTGATGCCTTGATCAAAATATCATCTGACAGTATATGCCCCATTTATGAATTCTCTATTATGTGTTATTGTTTTGTTTTGTTTTGTTTCTTTGGTCTTTCCTTTTGTCAGTACGTCACTGTTTGATTTCTGACTTTAGAGTAAGACCTGAAATCAAGACATGTAAATCATCCACATTTTTCCTTCATTTTCAGGATGATTGTGGCTGTTCTGGATCTTTGCCATCAGAAAAGTTTATAGTCGCTGACTGATCAGGCTAAAAAGTAAGTCTTACAGAAATGTAGTCAGGAACTGTGTATGTATTCAAGAATGGGAAAAATGAGCTCTACAGTTTATTTTTTAAGTCTAAATCGTAGTAGCTATTGTTCTACTTACTCCTTTCTCATTGCTCTCCAGGATTTCCATATAATCCTTAAGAACTGTTAAAATTTCCCTTTTGTAGCACTTATAGAAAAAAGTTTTTTTTGGACTGAACTTCACACCTAAGTCATTTTTACCTCAGAAGGAAAGATAACTGCTTTGAAGATAACACTGATCACATCAGGTCTTCAACAATCTCTTTTCCATTCCACAGTTATATTTATCTTCAAAAGGTCTAATCCAGTTCAAGGAAAAGATGTACGAAATCAGCTTGATACCCTAAGGCAAACCCAGAGAGAATCTTATATTTATTTCTTTTAGTAAACTTATAGCTGCTGTCTAAGCCAAAATTAAATGCATAAATAACAAATACGAATAGACCAAGAAGCTAGATAGGTTAACTTCACAACTAGATTTACATGTTGGATCATCAAAACTTTTCCTGCCCCAATCCTTAATTTATGAATGCTATCTTTAATTTGAGCTTTGACATCCATTCCTATTGTTGCCCAGCCTTCTATGTTATGGTACCTTGGCTTTCCCCTGAAATATAAATCCTTTTCTGATAATAATGTAATAAATAGAAAGGTATACAGTTTATTAAATGTATTCTGCTAAAAATCTTCTCTGGTGTGCACCCTTCCAACCTTCTAGGTACATTTTAGGAAAATCCTCCCTAGCACTTCTATGGGAATAAATGAAGAGCGAGCTATGTATTTAGTCTCACACACATTCATAACAATATTTAAAAGTGTGTTTCTGAAATTGATATAACCAGTGGAAAATGACACAATAGATATATAATAAAACATTTTAAATGAAAAATTTCAATGTGTCAACATTTGAAATTTGCATTATTTTTTATGTCTGTATTGGCTCTTTTGTTGGCCAATAATTTTTATATATAGTGAAAATCAATCACAGAATAACTAATATATAGACTAAGATCTATAACCTAATCTTTTTTTGTTTGTTTGTTTTCAGTGTGAACTTTTCTTTTGTTACATTGTTACACTACTCTCTTCCTTGTTCCTCCTATGAACATCACTAGTTGATTTTAAAAAATTTCCTCATGGTATTATTGCTGTAAATTTCCTTTAATAGTCTCTTGACCTACATAAATCATAGCAATCTCTTCTCTGAAGCTGTTATAGAATTTGCACTCAATTTAAAAGTACCCTTCCTCCAATGCATCATTTATTATAGTATGTATCACTGAATTCAGATTTCATTGCATACTATCATGTTCTACTCATATGTGACACCAACTATATTACTTTTGGTTTCATTGATTTTCCCTTTGTTTTTCTGTTCTCTATTTTGTCTATCTACACTCTAATCTTTATTATTTCCTTCTGCTAGCTTTGGATTTATTTTGTTCTTTTTCTATTAAGTTGTAAGGTAGGTTATGGATTTGAGATCGTTCCATTTTTTAACATAAGCATTTAGAGCTATAAATTTCCCTCTATGCAGTCATTTTGCTTCATCCTATAAACTTTGGTGTGTTGTGTATATGTTTTTTCTTTAATTCATGTTAAAGTATTTTCTCATTTCCCTTGTGATTTCTTCTTTGATCCCTTGATTGTTTAGAAGTGTGTTGTCTAATTTCCACATATTTGTAACTTTCCAGTTTTCCTTTTGTCATTAATTTCTAATTTCATTCCATTGTAGTTGGAGAAGATATTTTGGATAATTTCAATTTCATTCTTTTAAAGTTTATTTAGACTTGTTTTGTGATTTAACATATGACCTATGCTGGAGAATGTCCCATGTGCACTTGAGATAAAGGTATTCTACTTTTCTGGAGCAGAATGTTCTGAATATGTCTATTAGATCTAGGTGGTTTGTAGTGTTGTTCAAGTCCTCTATTTTGTTACTGATATTCTGTCTAGTTGTTAACTCCATTTCTGAAAGCGGGATTTTGAAGCCTCCAGCTATTGTAGAACTATTCCTTTCCCCATTTAATTTTTTCAGTTTTTTGTTTGTTTCATATATTTTGGAGCTCCATTGTTAGTTCATTTTTTATACCCATCTCCCTGGCTCGTGTATCAGTGGTGTTGATGCTACTGACACAGGGATAGGCCAAGTGCTAACTTATATGGAAGTAGAAATATTCTGGGATTCTGATATTTAATTTTGATTACAATTTTTATGATATCTAGTTGTACTTCCAGCCTTTGATTCCATGTGATGCCTATCATGACAATAAATTTAGCTTTTATCCTTAAATTGCCTTGAGTAAACTTATAAGCTGAAAATCAATTTATAAAAAACAATAGGCCAGTATGATCAGAAGTGAAATGTTATATGTTTGGTTAAAAACAAAAGCTCTTTAGTGGAAAAAAATCATTCTATTTGGAAGTTAAACTGAGAAATTATACAAAGAAAAACTAAAGAAAGGAAACTTATTGTATCACAATAAAGGGTAAAATTACGTACAATCACATTTTATCTATCTATCTAACATCTATCTATTGTCTCTATATCTGTGATGTTTAAAAATCACTTTACATGTATCAAGCTTTCACTTTGCATTAGAGACAATAAAAAGCACTTTAAACTGATTTGATAATCATAGACATGTACTCTAATTATGTATATAGTTATATGTATATAACTATATATATTTATACACAATAATATGAATGATTCAGTGTTGAGATATGTGATATGTACCTGTGCTTCTCATAAGGTTCACAAAGACTCTAATAATCTTACTAATGTCTAGTTTTCAACACTTGCTTTCCTTCAAGTTTATCGAAGACAACCACTATTCTTTTCATTCTGTTTTTTGTCTTTTGACAAGACTGCTGCTCCTCTACCATGATGATATTGACACCCTATGTCAAAGTCCTAGTGGTTTCATATATCAGAATAGAAAGATACTCTCTCTAAATAGGTGCCTGTGGTGACAAAGAAATACCAAAATTGGAATATACTTCTGGGTAGACACTAAAATAAATTTTCCCTGTGAGTTTTTTAATATCACATATTTATGGTCTCTCTTGCTCTCTCTTCTTTTCTCCATTTCTGTGTCTGTCTCTCCTCTCTTTCTTTTTCTTTCCATCTCTCGTTCCCTCCTACCTCCCTATTAGGTATTAGAATATTTGAATTCTAGTCTCTGCTAAATTGACTTAGAGAAGTATAACCTTGGGCAAATCACAAAATGTAATTAGGATTCTAAATTTTGTTCCTTTAAAATGATAACATAAAACTAGATGATATCTAGTGTTACTTTTAGACTTAAAATTCTGTGATTCAAAGACATAATGAAACACCACCTGGGGTTGTATAACATGGCAATGATAAACTTCAAATGAATGCTTTTGAAAGTCGTACATTTGCTTGAAAAGGTGAATTTTACTTTGAGCTGAAATGTCACATTAAACATGTGTCTTCCCTAGATATTTTTTGTTTCAGGGAAGAAAGGACTAATGAAGCTAGGTTTAGCCCAGTGTTATTTATTGTGAGAATATAAATGGAACATAACAGAAATCCACAAAGAAGAGACTATATGAGGCCAACTCTCATGAAGCTGAGCTTGCATATTAATGCTGGACTCAGCTATGCTAAGGACTCAATCATAGCAGTCTCAACTTGGGTACCCTACCATGGACATAACTTGGGACATGACTCATACTCTACATGAACTCTTCTTTGTGATTTATTTTCTTTCTTTTTTTAATAGATCTTTATTGGAGTGTAATTGCTTCACAATACTGTGTTAGTTTCTGTTGTACAAAAAAGTGAATCAGCCATATGCATACATATATCCCCATATATCCCCATGGTATATTTCTCCATCTGTTTATGTCACCTTTGTTTTTGTTCCTCAGTGTTTTATAGTTTTCTGAGTACAAGTCTTTTGATTCCTTAGGTAGGTTTATTCCTAGGTATTTTATTCTTTTTGTTGCGATGGTAAATGGAATTGTTTCCTTAATTTCTCTTTCTGATTTTTCGTTGTTAGTGTATAGGAATGCAAGAGATTTCTGTGCATTAATTTTGTATCCTGCAACTTTACCAAATTCATTGATTAGCTTTACTAGTTTCCTGGTGGCATCTTTAGGATTCTCTATGTATAGTATCATGTCATCTGCAAACAGTGACAGTTTTACTTCTTCTTTTCCAATTTGTATTCCTTTCATTTCTTTTTCTTCTCTGATTGCCATGGCTAGGACTTCCAAAACTATGTTGAATAAGAGTGGTGAGAGTGGATATCCTTGTCTTGTTCCTGATCTTAATGGAAATGGTTTCAGTCTTTCACCATTGAGAACAATGTTTGCTGTGGGTTTGTCATATATGGCCTATATTATGTTGAGGTAGGTTCCCTCTATGCCCATGTTCTGCAGAGTTTTTATTATAAATTGGTATTGAATTTTGTCAAAAGCTTTTTCTGCATCTATTGAGATGATCATATGATTTTTATTCCTTAATTTGTTAATATGATGTATCACACTGATTGATTTGAATATATTGAAGAATCCTTGCATCCCTGGGTTAAATCCCACTTGATCATGGTGTATGATCATTTTAATATGTTGTTGGATTCTGTTTGCTAGTATTTTGTTGAGGATTTTTGCATCCATGTTCATCAATGATATTGGTCTATAATTTTCTTTTTCTGTGATATATTTTTCTGGTTTTGGAATCAGGGTGATAGTGGTTTCATAGAATGAATTTGGGATTCATTATTTGAATGAATCTCAAATCTGGGATTCATTCAAAAATCTTCAATTCTTTGGAAGAGTTTGAGAAGGATCAGTGTTAGCTCTTCTCTAAATGTTTGACAGTTTGCTTGTGAGGCCATCTGGTCCTGGACTTCTGTTTGTTGGAAGATTTTAAACTATACTTTCAGTTTCATTACTTGTGATAGGTCTGTTTATATTTTCTAATTCTTCCTGGTTCAGTCTGGGAAAATTGTACCTTTCCAAGAATGTGTCCCATTTCTTCGTGGTTGTCCATTTTATTGGCATATAGTTGCTTGTATTAGTCTCTTATAATCCTTTGTATTTCTCTGGTGTTAGTGTGATTTTTCCTTTCTAATTTCTAATTTATTGATTTGCATCCTCTCCCTTTTTTTCTTGATCTATCTGGCTAAGGGTTTATCTATTTTGTTTATCTTCTCAAAGAACCAGCTTTTAGTTTTACTGATCTTTGCTATTGTTTTCTTCATTTCTATTTCATTTATTTCTGCTCTGATCTCTATGATTTCTTTCCTCCTACTGACATAGGGTTTTCTTTGTTCTTCTTTCTCTAGTTGCTTTAGGTGTTGGGTTAGATTGTTTACTTGAGATTTTTCTTGTTTCTTGAGGTGAGATTGAATTGCTATAAACTTCCCTCTTAGAACTGCTTTTGATGTGTCCCATAGGTTTTGGGTCGTTATGTTTTCATTGTCATTTTTTTCTATGTATTTTTTTATTTCTTTGATTTCTTCAGTGATCTCTGGGTTATTTAGTAGTGCACTGTTTAGCCTCCATGTATTTATGGTTTTTACAATTTTTTTTCCTGTAATTGATTCCCCATCTCATAGTGTTGTGGTCAGAAAAGATGCTTGATGCGATTTCAATTTTCTTAAATTTTCTGAGGCT
The DNA here is from genome assembly GCF_949752795.1 of Hyperoodon ampullatus. NCBI lineage: Eukaryota > Metazoa > Chordata > Mammalia > Artiodactyla > Ziphiidae > Hyperoodon > Hyperoodon ampullatus. Next base: position 69,381,274 of record NC_136922.1, read on the forward strand.
TGATTTTTGACCCAAGATGTGATCTATCCTAGAGAATGTTCTGTGTGCACTTGAGAAGAAAGTGTATTATGTCACTTTCAGGTGGAATGTTCTATAAATATCATTTAAATCTATCTGGTCTATTGTGTCATTTAAAACATGTGTTTCCTTATTTATTTTCTGTTTGGATGATCTGTCCATTGGTGTAAGTGGGGTGTTAAAGTCACCTACAATTATTGTGTTACGGTCAATTTCCCCTTTCACGGTTGTTAGTATTTGCCTTATGTATTGAGGTGCTGCTATGTCGGGTGCATAAACATTTATAATTGTTATATCATCTTCTTGGAGTGAGCCCTTGATCATTATGTAGTGTCCTTCCTTATCTGTTGTAACAGTCTTTAAAGTCTATTTTGTTGGTACTCCAGCTTTCTTTTGATTTCCATTTGCATAGAATATCTTTTTCCATCCCTTCAGTTTCAGTCTATATGTGTCCCTAGGTCTGAAGTGGGTCTCTTGTAGACAACATATATACAGGTCTTATTTTTGTATCCATTCAGCTAGTCTCTGTCTTTTGGTTCGGGCATTTAATCCATTTATATTTAAGGTAGTTATCAATATGTATGTTCCTATTACAGTTTTCTTAATTGTTTAGGGTTTGTTTTTGTGTGTCTTTTTCTTCTCTTGTGTTTCCTGCTTAGAGAAATTTCTTTAGCATTTGTTGTAAAGCTGGTTTGGTGGTGCTGAATTCTCTTAGTTTTTGCTTGTCTGAAGAGCTTTTGATTTCTCCATCGAATCTGAATAAGATCCTTGCTTGATAGAGTAATCTGGATTGTGTTTTTCTCTCTCAGTACTTTAAGTATATCTTGCCACTCTTTTCTGGCCTGCAGAGTTTCTGTTGAAAAATCAGCTGATAACCTCATGGGGATTCCTTTGTATGTTATTTTTTTTCCCTTGCTGCTTTTAATATTTTTTCTTTGAATTTAATTTTTGTTAGTTTGATTAATATGTGTCTTGGTGTGTTTCTCCTAGGGTTTATCCTATATGGGGCTCTCTGTGTTTCCTGGACTTGGGTGACTATTTCCTTTCCCATGTTAGAGAAGTTTTCCACTATAATCTCTTCAACTATTTTCTCAGACCCTTTCTTTTTCTCTTCTTCTTCTGGGACCCCTATAATTCGAATGTTTGTGCATTTAGTGTTGTCCCAGAGGTCTCTGAGATTGTCTTCAATTCTTTTCATTCTTTTTTCTTTATTCTGCTCCTCGGCAGTTATTTGCACCATTTTGTCTTCCAGCTCACTTATTCGTTCTTCTGCCTCAGTTATTCTGTTAGATTCCTTCTAGTGTATTTTTCATTTCAGTTATTTTGTTGTTAATCTCTGTTTGGTTTGTTCTCTAGTTCTTCCAGATCTTTGTTAAACATTTCTTGTATTTTCTCAATCCATGCCTCCATTCTATTTATGAGATTCTGCATCATATTTACTATCATTATTCTGAATTCTTTTTCAGGTAGATTGCCTATTTCCTCTTCATTTATTGGGTCTTGTAGGTTTTTACCTTGCCTCTTTATCTGTGAAATTTTTTTTGCCATCTCATTTTTTTTTCCTTTTTTTTTCTGAGTGGGATTGTGTTCCTGTCTTACTGGTCATTTGGCCTGAGGTTTCCAACACTGGAGTTTGTAGGCTGTTTAGTAGAGCTGGGTCTTCGTGCTGTGATGAGGACCTCCAGGAGACCTCACTCTGATGAATATTCCCTGGGTTCTGAGGTTCTCTGTGAGTCCAGTGGTTCGGGCTCAGAGCTCCCACCACAGGAGCTTCGGCCCATCCCCCAGCTTGTGAACCAAGATCCCGCAAGCTACGTGGGACAGCAAAAACAAAAAAAGAACAATAACAAAGTAAAAAATAAAATTAGACTAGGAAACTAACAGGTATGTTAGAAAAAATATAAAAATATAAATATAGGTGAAACAGCAACCAGAAGGTAAAAGAGAAGCACAATAGTAAAAAAGAGGAGGAGGAAAAAAAAAAGGTGGAAAAGGCCTTGGCTATGGAGGACAGGGCCTAAGCAGGGTCAAGGTTTGGGTGGTGGGTGGGGCCTATGCTTAGGACCCACAGGGCTGGAAAAGGCCCTGGGGGGTGTGGATGGGGGACTTAAGCTCAACAGAAAAGAAGGGGCCCAGGCCCCTGGTCTCAGAGGGCAGGGGACCCCACCTTGGAGCCCAGCAGGCTTCCTGGGTTCAAGTGGTTGGGGCAAACACCCTCGACTCCTCTCCTGCTCCTCCTGTCCTGGAGGGCTACTCCCACCTGCCTCTCCTGATCTCCCCGGCCTCCCTCCTTTGTCCGCAGGACTCACATGGCCCGGAATGGACTCTGGAGGGTGGGAGATCAGCCTGGGAGCTTAGCAGTCTCCCCGGGCCCCAGTCGGTGGAGCAAACGCCCTCTGCTCCTCTCCCGGTCCTCCAGTCCTGGAGGGCCTCTCCCGCCTGCCTCTACTGTTCTCTCCTGGCCTTCCTCCTGCGTCCCCAGGACCAACCCAGCCTGGATGGGACCTCTGAGGGAGTAGGACCTGGACTGAGAGCCAGGAAGACTTCCCTGGCCGATTGGACAGGGGAAACGCTGGGCCTGCTACCCCCGTTCTGAGCCCCTGAGGGTCCCTCCAGGCATGGGAACCCCTCCCCCTTCTCAGCTATCCCTCAGGGGCATCAGTCCTATCTGGCCTCCACCACTTCTCCCTCCTCAGTCCCCCCATGTCCTACCAGTTCGCTTGGGGATTCTTCCCATCTCCTTGGGTGTCAGAGTCCCCCACCAGCATCCAGCAGACACCCTAGTTGTGAGGAGACGTGAACTCTGCCTCTTCCTACACTGCATCTTCACTCCACCCTCCCTGATTTATTTTCTACCTCTGCTTACTTATTGTTTCTCTTCTCTCATGCCTTCAGTTTACACATGGCTTCAGCTTACCATGACCCTTAATCTACTTTCAAGAAATTACTCTTTCATCTTTGACACCCATTGCTAATCAGATATTTTGTGATCTCTTACTTCAGATTAATGAGAGAGAATCTCATAAGTCTAGCTCAGTTTTTTCAAACCAAGCTTTTTGGAAGGGACCAAATCTTGTCCCAATTAGCTGTGGTACGGCTAGTACGTAGGTCCATGCAACAAAAAATACAACCATCAAGGCTACACCCTTCAGCAGGTTACATGGGTTCCATTCTTCCCCTTCAATCAGGTATGGCCATGTAGGTAACATAAAACATGTTTAGCACACAGTGGTCTGGGCATAAGATAACAAATAGCAGCAAGAGCTACTGTCGGCCGTAGTTACCATTGTATAAAGCATTCACGTCGCTGAGCAAGGAATGTTTGAGGAGATTTAATATGTGTCTCCAATCCTAAGGAAAGTGGACACTGACTTCCATTAATTAAAGCAGCAACTATAAAGGAAATAGATGTAAGAAATTAAAGTTCCTACATCTCTCTGCCAATTGTAATAGCATAAAACCTCAAAGACTTACATGAAAGCAAAGGCTAATTGTAATATTTAGGTTAAAAAGTTTTACAAAGTTTTGTTTTTAAAAATTATTTATCTACTTACTGATTACCTCCTTTTGTCATTTCTTCCTACATAGCAAAAGTACAAGTTCAAAGTTCAAAAATTGAAAATGACCTATGAGTTTGACAGAGGAGAAATACATATCTGATGAGAAATGGGAGTTTGGAGTACTTGGGTTTATACCCTAGTAGTGATAACTGTGTCAGAATTCCCTTATGTGAATAATACAATGAATATATGTAAGGCATTCTAAAATGGCTACTAACAGTAATTATTTTATGTTAATATTTTTTTATAAATGGGGCCTTTAAACTAGTATGAGACAATAACCAATTTTTTTTTTTTTTTTTTTTTTTTTTTTTTTTTTTTTTTGTGGTACGCGGGCCTCTCACTGCCGTGGCCTCCCCCATTGCGGAGCACAGGCTCCGGACGCGCAGGCCCAGCGGCCACGGCTCACGGGCCCAGCCGCTCCGCGGCACGCGGGATCCTCCCAGACCAGGGCACGAACCCGCCTCCCCTGCATCGGCAGGCGGACTCCCAACCACTGCGCCACCAGGGAAGCCCAATAACCAATTTTTATATCCCGTAAAGTGTATACTGTATCACCAAATGATGAAATTGAGCTGAAATTTATAACTCATTTATTTGAGGGATATTTTTTAGTACATATAGCTATAAAGACATGTATTATTCATCTAAACTGTTAGCTCATTTGCATTTTCATTAAACTGTAAAGACTATATCACTGCTATGCAAGTAGAATTTTAACTTTTTTCTGCTTTGAATATGCAAAACCCAATTTTTTTTGTTTAAAACTCAAAGTGTTTACTAATAGGCATCAATACATATATGCTTGCATGAATATTTAAGATGCACATGTCTGTATGTCTGTAATTGAGGAAACAAGCAGATAAAACATTTAATACCCAACTTATTTGTTCTTATTTGAAATAAGTTATTTCTCATGTAAGTGAAACTTCCAAACAAATGAAGCATTCCTTAAGCACTGAAACTTTTAAAAAATTGTTGTTGTTTGAAGTATGTTACAATATTTCTTCTGTTAAAACAAATGACACTGAATATATTATTCTATTATTGATGATTCAAAGGTATAATTTTCATAAGCTATTAAAACTGTTAAGATTCTTTTCCTAAAAATAAATGACCACTAAGGCATGCTTTTTAAGTTTCATATATTTGTATATAATATTTTTATAAATATTTATAAAATATTTAAAACATCTTTATGGGCTCTAACTTACTAACAAGATGTGAAAAAGAAAGTAGAGGAAATGCCTCCCTTTTAATAGTGTTTGTCATCTTTTAGTTTGTTTCTTCATATTTACTTAGTACATCAGTAAATAAATATTGTTGTTCATGGATAGGCACTTGAAATACATTGAAGGAGAAATTGGCAAGTTGTTGAGGAAGGAGACATATAGTAAAACTGGTGAACATTAAAACGCATAAAAATAATTTCTCGTATTACTACAGATTTTATTATGCTGTTAGAATAATAGCAATGCTTAATAATTATCAAACACTTTTATTGTAATATATACCCTTCTTTGCATGGTTTAATTAATTTGTCTCCTTATAGAAACTTAAGAGGTTTTATTACTCCTTGTTTTTCATATGAAGAAAATGATGCAGAAATGTTAAGTAAGTAGCTTGCTGCTTCGCAACTAGTAAGTGTTGAGAAAATAATTAAAAACAAAATTTCCTGCTAAACCAGACAACCCCTCCATTTTCTCCAAAAGTGGAAGAGAAAGAAAACAGTTTAATTATTGAAAGAGCATTAAACCAGAATGTGATGCACATCACAGGCATTCTGCTAAGAGACTGCAAAGACAAAAAGAAATCTCACCATATCTGTAGTCAAGCAGATACAACCCATTACAGATATGTCTTCAAGATAAACAGTAACTAGCCCTTGAGCAAGGGGACTTGAAGGCACCTTTTGTCACACATAGTTCACCCTAAATTCACCGGGTAGTTGGGGTGACCTTCTGTGTCAACTAATTAGCCTTATCCAAAGAGAATAAACTTCTCATATCTTTATGACAGTAGGTAGTTTTGCAACCTGGAGTGTGGCACCTGCCAACGTTAGCCTCCTAAGCTTTCAAAGAAACTGGGAAATAGGGATGCTATCTTCTGTGATAATTACGTATCAAAGAGATGGTTCCCAGATCCTTGAGAAAGGCATACCTAGGTTATAAATCTGACAGAATTCTTACTTAGCTTTTCAAAAATTTTACATACATTTTAGAGAGACAGAGAAAGAACTTACAGTTGCAAGTTTTCTAAAGTTAATGCTCAAAGAAAAGGGAGGGGGAGGTTGCTTATACTGAATCTTCCTTATATTCCACAGGAAGAATTAAGCCTCTTATTTTTAATTTGCATGTGCGTTTACACAAGTAAATAGTAGAATTAAGATTTGAGTCCAGGAAATGTTGGCAGAGCCCTTAAATACTTCCATATATATCATTCTGCTAAGTGTATGCTTGGCATGGAGATGACTTCATTTGATTTGATACTTATATGATGAGAAGGATCCAGCCGTATGAGCTCCAGGGAAAGAACATTCCAAGTAGATGAAGCAATAAGTCAAAAGACCTTGAGATCAAAAGACATTTGATGTGTTAAAAGGACACAAATAAGAACCATGTGGCTGGATATAGTGGATGGAAGAACATAAGCTTGGACATTTAGGTTAGGGTTAAATCGTTCAAGGCCATGGTAAGAAGTTTGAATTTTATTCTAGTGGCAATGGAAAACCATTTGAAGGCTCTTTTTTTGTTTGTTTTTGTTTGTTTGTTTGTTTTGCGGTACGCGGGCCTCTCACTGTCGTGGCCTCTCCCGTTGCGGAGCACAGGCTCCAGACGCACAGGCTCAGCGGCCATGGCTCACAGGCGCAGCCACTGCACGGCATGTGGGATCTTCCCGGACCGGGGCACGAACCTGTGTCCCCTGCATCGGCAGGCGGACTCTAAACCACTGCGCCACCAGGGAAGCCCCTTGAAGGCTCTTTTAAGCAGAGAATTATAATGACATCATTTTTGATTTAGAGGAATTATTTTTCTTATTGTGTGAAGAAGTTTTGTTGTATTTGGTTGGGGAGTTAACAGTGGGGGAAAAGTAGCCAAAAGTAGCCTGCAGTATTCCAGGTCTTTGATTATAGCAATAGAGATTTAAGTTAAATTCTGCTATTTTTTTGGGAATTCCCTGGCAGTCCAGTGGTTAGGACTCCACACTTGCACTGCCAAGGGACTGGGTTCAATCCCTTGTTGGAGAACTAAGATCCTGCAAGCCGTGCAGCATACCAAAGGAAAAAATAAATAAATTCTGCTATTTTTGGAGGTAAAACTAAGGAGCTCTGCTGATGTGTTAGATGTGAGGTGTGAGGAAACAGTGGAGTCAAGGGTGATTCTAAGAATTGTGTCCTAAGTAGAAACTGGTAGTATTATTTACTTGTATAAGAAAGGCTTCAAGTCTAGAGCAGATTTAAGGAAGGAGTGGGGAATGAGTAACAGTTATAGTTATTTAAGGTTGTAATGTTACTTAGATACATCTTGGATACATCCAAATGGTGATGTCAAGTTGGCAGTTGGATTAAGGAGTTTGTGGCTCAGGGTGAATAGTCTGAGCTACAGAGGCAAATTTAATGGTCATCAGCACATGAAAAATATTTGTATAACTATGGGATCAAGACTATATAAAATTACCTATCCTGTGTAGGGAAAGAAGAGTGCTGAGAACAGGAAGCTTTTGGATATATATGTAAACCAAAGTAATGACCTCTGAAAGAGTGTTTGGCTTAAGGATTATTTATTGGCAAATTGAAGGAAAAAAATCTGTGTAGTAATACAAAAAGAGATAAGATGAAAGCCAAGAAACAGTATTATTATAGAAATGAATAAAGGAGATAAATCCTACAGAAAAACAAAGTTGGGTTAGGATGAATGATCTCACGTGGGATTAAGAGCTAAAATAATATTGAGTATCTACTATGTTTCAGGAACTTGCCTAAGTGCTTTACACATATATTAACTCACTTAATAGTCACAATTGCTATCTTCTCCCAGAGATAGGGATGAATACTACAGAAATTTTACAGAGAAGGGTAGAAATCAATTAACTTGTTCAAGGGCACCTGATTTGTAAGTGAGGTAGTTGGATTCAAATTTAGGAAGTGGGACTTAAGAGCCTCTGCTCCTAATAACTATGACCACTGGTGAATTTTTTAAAGCAATTACGCAAGTGTAGCAAAGAAATTTACTGTTCTCTCTCCTGGGAAACTCTTCCCTCAATTCTACATATGCCTCTCTCTGTCTTCTTAGATCTCTGTACAATGTCACCTTATCAGAGATCTTTTCACTAATATTCAATCCAATCACTCTGTCCCCTTGCCCCACTTAATTTTTCTTCTTGGAACTTGCTGATTCCTGAAATAATTTTATATTTCTCTGATTATCTATCTATCTATCTAAAGATAGATCTGTCTAACTATCTATATATCTGAGAGCAGGGACTTAAATTTATTTACCGTAGTATGACCAGTGCCTAGTCTATGGTTGTGGCTCAGTAAAGATTTATGGACTAAAAGACTGAATGAGAAGTTAATGATGAGTTAATGAATAAAGGAATGAATGAATGAGCATACTTTTTGCTGCAGTTTTGAGAGTCTAACTGATATTGGAGACTATAGATCTTTAGCTTCACTAATCTTTAGGGTCATGTCCTTTTCTCCAGCAGGGCTTGGTCACCAAGAGGGAAGATGATTGTGGGAGTGACCCAGGGTTGGAGTAGCAAGAAAAGAAAGGGAATCAGAGGATCTTAAATAGAGGGAAAAGAACAGTGGAAGTAGAGGGAAGAGAGTGACTTGGTATAAAGAGTACTTAAGGGGATAACTAAGTCATGAAGAGGAAATTTGATTGGGAGGGAAAAGTCAGAAACCAAACATGGAAATAATCGAGAGATTCAAGAAACAATTTAAGTAGAGTAAGAAATGCCAAGAATTGAAACGATGGAAAGTTGTAGTCAGATTGTGCAAAGGAGAAAAGGTGTAAAAAGTAAATGTCTAAAAATAACAGCCTCTCAATTTAATGAAAACATGCATATGCATATGCAATCTTTGACATCTCACAACTTAGATATTAAAATCTTAGTAATTATTTTAAAAAATTAATTAGTGCTATCTGTGTAATTGCAGGTCACTAGATATTGGAATACTTGTTTTGAATTATTTTTTCCATAACTTATTTTAGAAAAATCTCTCTTCAGTCTATCCACTTTAATCAACAGAATTATTCTGTTAGCTAGCTAGCTGGAGCTATAGCTAAAATCTATGCCATTGATCCCTGCTTTTCTCTGCCTAAGCCTAAGTAGACCTTCATGAAAAGCAGCAACCAACTGGCAAAAAAAACAGAACAAAACAAACAGATGTCTTTGCTTCAATATCAATGTGAACAACTGTCCAATACATCCTTACAAACTAGCTCTAAATTCCAAAACCCTTAATATAACTGCATTTGATGAATGATTTGGGGACAATATGATTTTTTTTCAAGAGCCCACTTACTTGTTCTGGATATGTTGAATTTTCGTATTTGAAAAAAATACATTTTTTCAATTACATTTTTCTGTAACAGAAAAGGGAGCAAAAGTTATCTTCAATTCCTCAAATTGAGAGGAACATTTCAGGCAATTTTGCAACATTAATAAATAGGAAAACTCATTAACATCTGATTTACTGGGGTGGTCAGGATATGTAGCATGGTTTATTGCAGTTCACTTAGCACATTAGGCATGCATATTGTTTTCAATTTCCTTATACTCCCAGCTGAGTGGTAAAACTATTCTACACAGGATATTAGTAACAATAATACAGTAAAAGCTGGAGGGTTTTCTGGAATATCTTAAGAAATTTATTTCTACTTCTGCTGTAACAACCACTCAAGGCATAAAGTTCTTAATGTGACACTTATAGACTTCAAGGATCATTTAAAATAAAATCTAAGGGCTTCCCTGGTGGCGCAGTGGTTGAGAGTCCGCCTGCCAATGCAGGGGACACAGGTTCGTGCCCCAGTCCGGGAAGATCCCACATGCTGCACAGCGGCTGGGCCCGTGAGCCATGGCCGCTGAGCCTGCGTGTCCGGAGCCTGTGCTCCTCAATGGGAGAGGCCACAGCAGTGAGAGGCCCGTGTACCGCAAAAAAAAAAAAAAAAAAAGGGACTGTAAAATAAAATCTAAAACAATAAAACATTAGCATTGTTTTAAAGCAGGAAATCACATTAAAAATTTACATTCTTGTGTATTTAGACATTTGTATGTATCACTCTCCTTTGCCACAACCATCCATCCCCTTCTTGTCTCAAATGGTGATATTTTTATTGAAAACAGAGGGAATTCACAGTTAAAATAGTAATTGTGATTTTTATATTTCAATTATAGTTTCAAGGTTTTAATTCAATAATGTTCAACTTTAAATTGGATTGTTACAAGAGCAGTGATCTGAGAGCTTTATTCCATATTGAAAGAGGCTTCACTCACTAGTTATCCTGTCAGCCTGGCTTTGGGGTCTGTCTCCACAGCTTCACATAGATCTAGGGAAGCAGCTTAACTTAACAGATAGGGCCCTAGGTCATGAGAGGAAAGATTATATATTTATTTACTGTCATAGAATAATGTAGAATATGGATAATTTACTTAGGCCATCCCTGATATAGATTCTTAAATAATTCATTCAGGGCAAAAAAATTGAAATATTATGGTTAAAGCACCTCTGAAAGTCAAGATGAATAAGTGATTACAGATCTCGTTTATCTGCCTAACTAATTTTTTTTGGTATCTCTCTGAGCCAAGAATTGTGCTGGGCTCAAAGCACTCACTGCTGTATAAAACAAACTTGGTTGCTATATTCCTAGTATTTACATTCTAGTATGGAGAATGGACAAACACAGGAGTAGAAACAAGTACAAACCCATCAAGCTGACTGCTCTAAAGGAAGCAGAGAGGGACTGAGGTAGCAACTTCTGGGCATGCTACATTAGTTGCTACAGAAGTCAGCAGAGTCCTCCTTCAAGAGAAGACGTTACACTTGAAATATGAGAAGGAATTAGCCAACAATAGGGAAAAGTGTAGTAAGAAAAAACAAAAACAAAACAAACAAACAAACAAAAAGGAAACAAACCCCAAAAGTTCTGAGGCCAGAAATATTTAAATTATGGAGTTACAGAGAGAAAGTCAGTTTCACTGCAGTATAATTTCTTTCTCTATTTTCATTTATAATTTCTGTAATTATTTTACTAATATATTGTTATATATTTGTAATATATAAGTGAAATAATATTCTATATATGTGTTAAATGCATTGTTTATTATTATTACTAAACACCACTTCAATTTATATATAATGAATTACCATCCCGTAACGATAGATGTTATTGCCACTATGTAAAATTTTTGAGTAACTCAGGGGTCAGAATGGTTAAATAAACTGAAATAAAAAGAGATCACCACGGAGGGCAGACAGCAGAAGCAAGAACTACATTCCTGCAGCCTGTGGAACAAAAACCACATTCACAGAAAGATAGACAAGATGAAAAGGCAGAGGGTTATGTACCAGATGAAGGAATAAGAAAAAAAAAACCCAGAAAAACAACTAAATGAAATGGAGATAGGCAATCCTCCACAAAAAGAACTCAGAATAATGATAGCGAAGGTGATCCAGGACCTCGGAAAAAGAATGGAGGCAAAGATCTAGAAGATGCAAGAAATGTTTAACAAAGATCTAGAAGAATTAAAGAAAAAACAGAGATGAACAATACAATAACTGAAATGAAAACTACACTAGAAGGAATCAATAGCAGAATAACTGAGGCAGAAGAACAGATAAGTGACCTGGAAGACACAATGGTGGAATTCACTGCTGCCGAACAGAATAAACAAAAAAGAATGAAAAGAAATGAAGACAACCTAAGAGACCTCTGGGACAACATTAAATGCAACAACATTCACATTATAGGGGTCCCAGAAGGAGAAGAGAAAGAGAAAGGATCTGAGAAAATATATGAAGAGATTATAGTCGAAAACTTCTCTAACATGGGAAAGCAAATAGCCACCCAAGTCCAGGAAGTGCAGAGAGTCCCATACAGGATAAACCCAAGGAGAAACATGCCAAGACACATAGTAATCAAATTGGCAAAAATTAAAGACAAAGAAAAATTATTGAAAGCAGCAAGGGAAAAATGAGAAATAACATACAAGTGAACTCCCATAAGGTTAATAGCTGATTTCTCGGCAGAAACTCTACAAGCCAGAAGGGAGTGGCATAATATCCTTAAAGTGATGAAAGGGAAGAACCCACAACCAAGATTACTCTATCCGGCAAGGATCTCATTCAGATTCGATGGAGAAATCAAAAGCTTTACAGACAAGCAAAAGCTAAGGGAGTTCAGCACCACCAAAACAGCTTTACAACAAATGCTAAAGGAACTTCTCTAAGTGGGAAACAGAAGAGAAGAAAAGAACCTACAAAAACAAACCCAAAGCAATTAAGAAAATGGTCATAGGAACATACATATTGATAATTACCATAAACGTGAATGGATTAAATGCTCCAACCAAAAGACACAGGCTCGCTGACTGGATACAAAAACAAGACCAATATATATGCTGTCTACAACAGACCCATTTCAGACCTAGGGACACATACATACTGAAAGTGAGGGGATGGAAAAAGATATTCCATGCAAATGGAAATCAAAAGAAAGCTGGAGTAGCAATACTCATATCAGATAAAATAGACTTTAAAGAATGTTAAAAGAGACAAGGAAGGACACTACGTAATGATCAAGGGATAAATCCAAGAAGAAGATATAACAATTATAAATCTATATGCTCGCAACATAGGAGCACCTTAATACCTAAGGCAATTGCTAACTGCTCTAAAAGAGGAAATCGACAGTAATACAATAATAGTGGGGAAATTTAACACCTCACTTACACCAGTGGACAGATCATCCAAAATGAAAATTAATAAGGAAATACAAGCTTTAAATGACACAATAGACCAGATAGATTTAATTGATATTTATAGGACATTCCATCCCAAAACAGCAGATTACACTTTCTTCTCAAGTGTGCATGGAACATTCTCCAGGATAGATCACATCTTGGGTCACAAATCAAGCCTCACTAAATTTAGGAAAATTGAACTCATATGAAGCATCTTTTCTGACCACAACGCTATGAGATTAGAAATCAATTTCAGGGAAAAAAAATGTAAAAAACACAAACACATGGAGGCTAAACAATATACGTTACTAAATAGCCAAGAGATTACTGAAGAAATCAAAGAGGAAATCAAAAAATACCTAGAGAAAAATGACAATGAAAACACGACGGTCCAAAACCTATGGGATGCAGCAAAAGCAGTTCTAAGAGGGAAGTTTATAGCTATACAAGCCTACCTCAGGAAAGAAGAAAAATCTCAAATACACAATCTAACCCTACACCTAAAGGAACTAGAGAAAGAAGAACCAACAAAACCCAAAGTTAGCAGAAGGAAAGAAATCATAAAGATCAGAGCAGAAATAAATGAAATAGAAACAAAGGAAACAATAGCAAAGATCAGGAAAATTAAAAGCTGGTTCTTTGAGAAGATAAACAAAATTGGTAAACCATTAGCCAGACTCATCAAGAAAAAGAGGGAGAGGACTCAAATCAATGAAATTAGAAATGAAAAAGGAAAAGTTACAACAGACACCGCAGAAATACAAAGCATCCTAAGGCAACTCTATGCCAACAAAATGGACAAACATGAAGAAATGGACAAATTCTTAGAAAGATATAACCTTCCAAGACTGAACCAGGAAGAAATAGAAAATATGAACAGACTAATCACAATTAATGAAATTGAAACTGTGATTAAAACTCTTCTGACAAACCAAAGTCTGAGACAGATGGCTTCACAGGTGAATTCTATCAAACATTAAGAGAAGAGCTAACACCCATCCTTCTCAAACTCTTCCAAAAAATTTCAGAGGAAGGAACACTCCCAAACACATTCTATGAGGCCACCATCACCCTGATACCAAAACCAGACAAAGATACTACAAAAAAAGAAAATTACAGACCAATATCACTGATGATTATAGATGCAAAAATCCTCAACAAAATACTAGTAAACAGAATCCATCAACACATTAAAAGGATCATACACCATGATCAAGTGGGGTTTATCCCAGGGCTGCAAGGATTCTTCAATATACACAAATCAATCAATGTGATACAACATATTAACAAATTGAAGAAGAAAAAGCATATGATCATCTCAATAGATGCAGAAAAAGCTCTTGACAAAATTCAATACCAATTTTTGATAAAAACTTTCCAGAAAGTGGGCATAGAGGGAACCTACTTCAACATAATAAAGGCCATATATGACAAACGCACAGCAAACGTCATTCTCAATGGTGAAAAACTGAAAGCATTTCCTCTAAGATCAGGAACAAGACAAGGATGTCCACTCTCACCACTATTATTCAACATAGTTTTGGAAGTCCTAGCCACAGCATTCAGAGAACAAAAAGAAATAAAAGGAATACAAATTGGAAAAGAAGAAGTAAAACTGTCACTGTTTGCAGATGACATGATACTATACATAGAGAATCCTAAAGATGCCACCAGAAAACTACTAGAGCTAATCAATGAATTTGGTAAAGTTGCAGGATACAAAATTAATGCACAGAAATCTCTTACATTGCTATTCACTAATGATGAAAAATGTGAAAGAGAAATTAAGAAAACACTCCCATTTACCATTGCAACACAAAGAATGAAATATCTATGAATAAATCTACCTAGGGAAACAAAAGACCTGTATTCAGAAAACTATAAAACACTGATGAAAAAAATTAAAGACGATACCAAAAGATGGAGAGATATACCATGTTCTTGGATTGGAAGAGTCAATATTGTGAAAATGACTCTACTACCGAAAACAATCTACAGATTCAATGCAATCCCTATCAAGTTACCAATGGCATTTTTTTTACAGAACTAGAACAAAAAGTCTTGAAATTTGTATGGAGACAGAAAAGACCCCAAATAACCAAAGCAGTCTTGAGGGAAAAAAATGGAGCTGGAGGAATCAGACTCCCTGACTTCAGACTATACTACAAAGCTACAGTAATCAAGGCAATATGATACTGGCACAAAAACAGAGATATAGACCAATGGAACAGGATAGAAAGCCCAGAGATACACCCACATACATATGGTTACCTTATCTTTGATAAAGGAGGGAAAAATATACAATGGTGAAAAGACAGTCTCTTCAATAAGTGGTGCTGGGAAAACTGGACAGCTATATGTAAAAGAATGAAATTAGAACACTCGCTACCATCATACACAAAAATAAACTGAAAATGGATTAGAGGCCTAAACATAAGACCGGACACTATAAAACTCGTAGAGGAAAATATAGGAAGAACACTCTTTGACATAAATCACAGCAAGAGCTTTTTTGATCCACATCCTAGAGTAATGGAAATAAAAACAAAAATAAACAAATGGGATCTAACGAAACTCAAAAGCTTTCACACAGCGAAGGAAACCATAAAGAAGACGAAAAGACAACCCTTAGAATGGGAGAAAATATTTGCAAATGAATCATCGGACAAAGGATTTATCTCCCAGATATATAAACAACTCATGCAGCTCAATATTAAAAAAAAAACAAACAACCCAATCCAAAAATGGGCAGAAGCCCTAAATAGACATTTCTCCAAAGAAGACATACAGATGGCCAGGAAGCATATGAAAAGCTGCTCAACATCCCTAATTATTAGAGAAATGCAAATCAAAACTACAATGATGTATCACCTCATAGCAGTTAGAATGGGCATCATCAGAAAATCTGTGAACAACAAATGCTGGAGAGGGTGTGGAGAAAAGGGAACCCTCTTTCACTGTTGGTGGGAATGTAAATTGATACAGCCACTATGGAGAACAGTATGGAGGTTCCTTAAAAAATGAAAAATAGAATTACCCTATGACCCAGCAGTCCCACCACTGGGCATATACCCTTAGAAAACCATAATTCAGAAAGACACTTGCACCCCAGTGTTCTTTGCAGTACTTGCAGTACTGTTTACAATAGCCATGTCATGGAAGCAACCTAAATGCCCATTGACAGACGAATGGATAAAGAAGATGTGGTCCATATATACAATGCAATATTTCTCAGCCATAAAAAGAAACAAAATTGGGTCATTTGTAGAGACGTGGATGAATCTAGAGACTGTCATACAGAGTGAAGTAAGTCAGAAAGAGAAAAACAAATATCGTATATTAAGGCATATATGTGGAACGTAGAAAAATGTTACAGATGAACCGGTTTGCAGGGCAGAAATAGAGACACAGGTGTAAAGAACAAACGTATGGACACCAAGGGGGAAAAGCAGCGGGTGGGGGGGGGTGGTTGTGGGATGAATTGGGAGATTGGGATTGACATGTATACACTGATGTGTATAAAATAGATGACTATTAAGAAAGAAAAGTAAATAAACATAAATAAAAGAAAATAGGACTATTCAAGATTTAATTTCTTCTTGTTTTAGTTTTGGAAAGTTATATTGTTAGAAATTTCCATTACTTCAACACATTCTAATTGGCAAAATGTTGTCCTTATTACCCTATTGTAAACTTTTCCAGGTCTATGTAATCTATGTTCATGTCCCCTTTTTCTTGCTGATAATGATTTTTTCATGCCTTTTGCTTTTTTTCTCATTAGTATCAATATGAGATTTTAAAAATTTTACTAATGTCCTAAATGAAACAATATCTGAATTTCACTGATCTTCTAAAAAAAGAATAAAAGATCACCATGATAAATATTAGATATAGTTAGATTTGTAGGTTCATCTTGTCTCCCTGTTTATATCACTATTCCTCATTTTCCTCTGGACTTGCTAACATACAAAATCTAAAAGAACAGAGGTGACTTCAGTTCCTCAATATATACACAGCTCTTACTTTCCCTCTTATTTGGAATGTGCTTCTTTTCTTTATCTATTTAAAACCTAATGATCAAGGACACTAATGCTGCCTCTTCTTCCATAAGCTGCTTGGTGATGCGTCAAGTTAACTCTGGATTACCTGTTATGTGGAATTATTTCTGAGCCTTGCTTAGTATCTTTTAGTTAGAATTTAATTTTGTAATGATTTTCTCCATGTTATATTTGTATCTTAATCTACGTTATAAGCTTCTTGAAGGCATGACTTTATCTTATACTACTTTTGGATATTTCGTATTGTCATATTCTTGCTCACAGAAATTTGCTCAGTGGCTACATATAATTGAAATACTCTAATTTTATTAAGATATTCTGCTTTACTAAGACCTTCTTTTCTCACCAAAATGACCTCATTTCATTACTTCACTATTTGGAACATAATGAACTCATAGTCCTCTTTTCTTCTTCTTTTTTTTACCATATAGTCCACATCACCCACACAAAGACATACACATGTATATATATATGTGTTCATTTGCATATGTAAAGTTTTCCATTTGAATATTGGTTAATATATTTTGTACTAGAGAATATAGTCACCAGCTTGAAGCCTACCACCTAAACCATATAACAATGATACTTAACCCTGGTTATAGACTAGAATATCTAAGGAATTAAGTATGAATTCTCATAAACCCTAGAAAGTGTTACAGTCCTTATCCTCGAAGCCTTGTTTGGGGTCTTCTGCATCAATTCTGGCTTGTAGCTCCAGTTCCACTTCCTTCCCCAACACACACACACAACACACACACACACACACTGCCGCCACCACCACCACCCACCCCCCGACTGACACCTACTATAGTTACTTAGATTTTGACTTCCTTCTGGTTTGTTTAAACAGTTACCACTTTTCTATTTCAGCCTCCAAAAATATGTTGACGTCTTCCATGCAGAGAGAGTTCAGGCACACATGCAGGTTCAATCTGTTGGGTTTAACCAAAATCTGTTTTTGTTTTTGTTTTTTTCCCTAATGGTTTTGGTAACAAGAGATAGAATGAGAGAGAGAAGAAAGAACAGAATACACATTGCATAGTAACTGACAATGCCAGAGTCATTAAAGGATATGTGTGAGAGTCCTTCTCAGAGGTACAGATATAACTGGGAAGCATTTTGCAACAGAATTTAGACCTGGCCATTCCGAGACTGGCTTAGCTCATTGCTACTTGGGCAATAAAAATTAAGTAGAATGAAATATTAAAGCACTCAAGTTCTAGAATCATGTGATTAGCTCAAATTCCAAATGTGATATTTCCCAGGTGAGTGAAGTTGGGCAAGGTTCATAGTCACTTGCACTTTGGCTTACTTAGCTATGAAATAGAGACTAGAATATTCCCCAATTCATAGGAACCTTGTTAAAGTTAAACAAAATGAGTATGAAAATACTTGGAAGAATGCTTGGACTAAAGAAAGGGTGTAATATTTCCTAGTGATTATCATTATTATTATTAACGTGTTTTATGTTTTTACTGAATGGTGATGACAATATAAATAGCACATAAGGACAATTCACTAAGATAACTTTATTCTCTTTAATCAAATTAATCAAATTCGTGTGATTACTTTAATGCTCAAAATATGTAGGGAATAAAGTAAATTTCAACATCCCTTTTGATTATATGTGAAAAAAGTTAAACACACACTTTTAAATGAGACATAAAGATGTGATTAAAATATCTGCTTCAAAATAAAAATCTGTATCATACTCAACAGTGAAGAATTACTCAATTGAAGTCAGGAGCAAAACAAATATGCTGTTAATTATCACATCTATTAAACAATGTTCTGAACTTTTAATTATTTCAGTACCTAGGAGAAAGAAATAAAACATAAGAATTGGAAAAAGGAAGATTATTTTTGTTCGTGTATTATGAAATTGCTTGCCCAAGAAACTTAGGGAATTCAACAAGAAAGCTATTAGAAGTAATAGACTTCAGGAAGGTTGCTAATTGTAGCAGAAATGTTTTCTGTATATCAGAAATAACCAGTTTGGAGAAAATGGAATTTTAAAAAGTCAGATGCTTTTTACAATGGCAACAAAAATTAAACAATCCAGTGACCAAAGTATATAAAAGACAAAATATATAGGCAAGTGGCTAAGTGTGAGACTTTGGCATCATATACACCTGGATTTGAATCTCAAATATACTACTAATGGCTGACATTTATTGATACGTTCTTGAGGCAGTTGGTATTATAAGCGCTTACCATATAAATTAATCTTTTCAACAACTCTGTGAGTTGGGTAATATTATGTCCCCTTTACAAATGAGGGAACTGGAGTACAGAAAAATTAAAAATAATATGCCTAAGATCACAGTTAATAACTTATTGAGGCTGGATGTGAAGAAAAACAAGGTTTCAAAGCCAATGCTTTTAGAAATCTCAGATGTCTGGTATCCTCTGATTCCTCATCTGTAAAATAAAGCATTGCTACATGGATTGTGTATTTTGCCTTTAGCATACTGCCTGATACAGATCAAGTACAATACATTAAATGGTAACTCCAATTTTTATTAAAAATATATAAAAACCTAATATTTTCCTGTATAGGAAGATTTATTATGTCTTAATTATTTCCTAAATTGAGATATAATACTTAGAGAAATTTAAATTTAAAAATAGATTTAATGTTCATTTAGAAGTAAAAATGCCTTTTGCTTCTAGCAGTGACAGAGTTATTGGTATCAGACTAGCTGTTTCAAGGTAAAGAACCATAAAATTGGATAACATGCATGAGAGCCATTTTTCATGTTTTGAACAACAAACAGCTCATGAATGCAGTTTATGAGAGAACAGGAATTTGGGTAATGAGGTCCATGGTGACCATAGCTCTTTGAGAGCATATTGACCATGGAACAGCAGGCTAGAGCCCAAGCAGGCTGCCACCACCCCACTGAGCTGAGGAGGCAGACCTAGTACTCCAGGGCAGCTGAAGCAGGCTGCAGTGTATGGGATCGGTCAGGGCAGGAGTTTAAGGGTTCTTATTGCTGCTGTAACAAATCAATACAAATTTAGTGGCTTAAAACAATACACATTTATTTTCTTTTGGATTTGATGGTCAGAAATCTACAATCAAGGTGTTGGAAGGGCTGCATGCCCTCTCAAGGCTTCATGGGCAAATTCATTTCTTTGCCTTTTCCAGCTTGTAGAGACCATTTGCATTCTTAGGCTTGTGGTTCCTTACTCCATCTTCAAAGCGAGTAGCATGATGTCTTCTCTTTTCCCTGACTTCCAGCCTCCCTCCTATAAGGGGGCTCACCATGATAATCCAGGATAATTTCTCCATGTCAAGACCCTTATGCTCGTCTGTGAAGTCCCTTTTGCCATGTAAGGTAACATAGTCACAGGTTCTGGGGGTCAGGGTATAGTCATTTTTGAGGGACATTTATTCAGGCTTACTCAGATGTTTTCTGGTATATTATTTCTGGAATCTTAATTCTCTCAATCTGAATTCGTCTTAATGAAAAGACACACACTCAACATACAGTGGTGGTTTAGGGATACGATAAATGCAATAGTCATTCTTATCCAAGAGTGGTAGGAATGAGAGCACATAGCAATAAGCTATACATAGCAATTCTCAAATCCAGCCAGACACGTCACCATTTCATTGATTAGATCTCAGTACTGTCCCCTGGAAGTTATTCTCCACAGCTCTTAGCTGGTTGTTTCTTATATCTAGGCTCTTAATTCTACCATCTGGACTCTTGACTCCACTTTCTCTTCTACTTTTTGATACCTTCCTTTTGTACAAGAAATTTGCAGCCTTGTGCCTTCCTCAGCCTGATTCCTACCTATAAATAGGTCAGGGCCCAAAGAGTTGAATTCAGTTTGAACTTTCCCTATTTTGGTGCAAGCTAACAGTGTTTCCTCAAATACTGTATTCTTAAGAGCCCTTCTGGTTTCCCTATGAATATCATAGAATTCACTCATTAGACAAAAGCCATGGCTACAAATCGCTTTAAGACAGGGCCTTTCCTTGTCAGGATATGTTGGGGCAATGCTCTTAAAATTCCTAAAAGCAATTTTAAATATTGAGAGGGTCTATGAGTTGGTCCTTAAATCCTTCTGAAGTCTTAACAAAGGTTTCTACAGCCACACAATTAAGATGATCTTTATCCCAAGGGCATTTTTTACTCTGAGAGCCTTTTTCCATCGAGGGAGGCTGAGAGTATGATGCATTTTTTTTTTAAACTGAGAAATTCCTGACTTCTTTTTACTTCCTCTAAATTTCACTTGAAAAGGGAACAACTTTTAGCTTATTTCTATCTATCCATACCTCATCATAATACAGCAAAAGAAAACCAGTTGGCACTTGCAACTGAGTGGAAATCTTAGCCAAATGTACCAGTTTATTTAATATATTTTCTATTTTCCATGTTATCCCAAGCAACAGTTTTCTAAATTCCTTTCTTATATAGTAGAGGTAATCTTTCTTCCAGCTTCTAAGAAAAAATTTCATACTGTCCTTGCAGCTTCCATTAATAATCCTCTTGATGCCCTTCAGGCCTCCATTAGCCATCCAATCCTAAAACTGAAGTCATATAGTTAAAGTTTTTTTTTTTTTCAGTTATATGACCCCACTCTAGGTACCAATTTTTCTTCCAGTTATTTCTGCTCCATAACAGATCATCTGAAACCTTACTAGCTAAAAATAACATTAAGCAAAACATTATCTGTCATGATTGTGTAGCGTGACAGGGTTCAGTTGAGCACTGGGTTCTCTTAGTCAGTTGCCATTAGATAACAGTTGGGGACATTAAGGGCTTAATTCAGATGAATGTCCAAGATGTACCACTCACATTACTGGCAGCTAATATTTGTTGTTGGCTTTGATCTCAGCCTGTGCTATCGGCTAAAGTGACTAGGTGGACTTTAGACTTTGTGACCTCTCTACGTGGTCTGGGCTTTTTGCACAGAATTGTTGCTGGTATCTGTGAGGCTGCATCACAACAGCAAGTGTTCCAAGAGGCCCAAGTCTCCTTATGAACTAGCTTCACTCTGATCTATTGGTCAAAAGCAAGCACAGGGCCAGCTCAGATCATGGTAAAGAATACCACACAAGGATGTGAACACCAGGAGGTATGGTCAATGGGAAGACTGTACTGGGAGACGAGCTACCACATGAAAATTATTAGGATCTTAAATGTTATTTATTACAAATATGCTTCACTGAGTGACTAAAAATTCTCCAGATATAGATGCATAAATATTATTGAGTGGTTTTAAATTTTTCAGAAATAAAAACATAAATTTTTTAATAATTTTCATGTGAATATCTGATATTTTCTTTAATTGGAAACTCGTGTCAACTTTGCCTTTTTATTTTCAACTGTAACCTTAAAAATGGTGTTACTGGTGTCAGAGTCTCTTTAAAATAATATTTATAGTTATATCTTGTTTAATTTTAAAAATATGAAAATCAAATAACATATATGAAAACATGTGACATGGCTAGGGCCATAGTAAGAACCAATAATTTTTAGCTTGAGTAAATGATCTTCTTTTCACTTTCTAAATGTTTTAAACCCATTTCCTATTTTTCTTCAACATTCACTATTACCTCATAAGTATGTTGTAAAGATTAATAGCTTAATGAATAGGCATATGGAGAGCATTTTTAAATTGTCAAAAAAAATGTGATCAAATGATAATGATAATTGTATAATGATTATTTTTTTAAAAAATTGACTTTTTTTGAGGTAACTGATTAATTGTGCCTAAATGTAGTCAATTATACATCCTTCTGAAAAGGTAATCCCAGTCTTAATAGTATCAGGTTTATCTTATTCATACCTTCTTAGAAATTTTTACTTTACTTTTTTTTTTTGATGAAATCCTGGTGATTTGCAAACCTTTCTTTTCTGAGGTCCAAACTAACTGAGAAATTAGTTACAGAAGTAATGTAAATGGAACACCACATATCTACTTTATTAGATCACAGCTTCTTTTTATTCTTCATATATAAATTGAAATTACTCATCCAATGTGACATGCTTTTCACCTTGCAGATGAAGGGTCTTTCGCTAGAAGCTTGCCAGGTAGAGGAACAAAGGATGCCAGTGTTCTTCACCCTGAGTACAGATTATCTAAAAGAAAGAGAAAAGGCTGACCCACATATACTCAGTTTTTTCCTTAAAATCAACAGCTAAGTCACTAATTTTCCAGGGTCATGAATGAATGAGGAAGTGGAGAGAAGCTAGAAGATTTTCTTCCCAGTACATGAAGGAGGGTAAAATGCCCAAATATGATAGGCAGAATGGGAATGCTAGGAGAAGAAGAGAATGACTTCCTCTACCAGATGATATAAAAGGTTTCATATTATTTATTTAGATTTTCTAGGTATTTAATTGTAAATAATTTATGAGTAGTTAATAAAAACCCGAAAAGAGCTGCAAAAATAAAATATGTATTTATATACATAATTTATTAGGCTAAAGATTATTCATGAAAAGAGAAATTGATATGTGTAATACATAAATTAAAATTTTTAATGCTATTCTAAGAAAATAAATATTCAAGAAGTCTCTGATTCTAGAAAACAATAAATTTATTAGGTACAGATTGTTTTCATATTTCTGTAGTATAAAGAATTGACAAAGCATCTTTAAATGTATTGTCAATTCATAATTTGAAAAATCAAAATTAGATAAAATTCTCCCATGATTGCATTCAAAGTAGTGATGTTTGGGCTTTTTAAATCTTTTTCCTATATAAGTTTTCATATTACTTATCAATTTAACTTGTTCTTACTACAAGGATGTCAAAACACAAACTGCATATATGTAGAAGAACTCTACAGCCATTATAATTAAGTTTATTTTATAACAATGTAAAACTTTTACATGATTTGTGTCGTGATTCAAGCAAACAGTTCAGCCAAGAGTCAAAAACTAAGAGGATCAATGAGAATTGTACCATCCTTGAGTATTATCTTTGCTTGTGGATGGATTTTTTTTCCTTCAGTAATATATATATATATTTTTTTGGCGGTACGCGGGCCTCTCACTGTTGTGGCCTCTCCTGTTGCGGAGCACAGGCTCCGGACGTGCAGGCTCAGCGGCCATGGCTCACGGGCCCAGCCGCTCTGTGGCATGTGGGATCTTCCCGGACCGGGGCACGAACCCGTGTCCCCTGCATCGGCAGGCGGACTCTCAACCACTGTGCCACCAGGGAAGCCCCCAGTAATATTTTTTAATTAAAATATTCTGAATAAGGTAAGGTGTTTCAGTCTAGGATATTTTTCCCACTCTGTACAATGCTCCTTTGACCAAGGCACTCAGTGTTAAGGACTTAATCAGGTATTTTAAATGTGCACTGCAAGAGAGGAGGTGTGAAGATTAGGCTGAAAGGCAAAATGTAAGCACAGAGAAGATAGATTACTCATCTATAATTTAGGGAATATATGCTCATTCATTTTCTCATGAATCATAGATATTAATAGTTTCCAAAAGATGAATGTTGGGTCTTCATTAAGAATCTCAACATATTCTTGATTATTTGGACTTTGAAATTTAATGACGCAATTGAGAAAGAAAATCAGCTAAATTTCAGCTTAAATGTCCATTTTCTTGAATTTGACCTTCATCACAAATATATAGAACTCATGACGCTCTGAGGATCTGGAAACCTGTACCTATGAGGGCAGATTTCAATTTAAAAGGATTATGCTCCCAAATGCCAGAGCTGCCAGCAGTATCTATGGGAAGCTGTTTTGGGACATCTTTCCTAAAATTATTGCTTCTAGCAGATGGCTTACCCACAAGTGCGGATGATTCAATACTTAAAATGATGAAAAAGATGGGACTTTTGGAGGTGAAAGACACTTGTGATGTTGAAAACCTTGTATTTATATAAAATCTAGACAGTTAAGACACTAATAAGAAAATACTTCCTCCACCTTTTCTCACAAAATGCTTTTTTTCCCCAAATATGGTATATATTAAAAATTATTGAGGGTATTGTGAACCACGATGGAAATAATTTTCTAATTTTTTTCAAATACTAGACTTTCTGCTCTCATATGGGCCCCAGTTTATTAATTCATGTTGTAATATATTCTATGACAAATGCTTTTGAGATAATGATTTGTTCTCTGCTGAATTCTGGGTAGCTTATTGAGACAGTATCACACTAATTAAAATGCACCTAGGAAAGTACCACTGTGGTCAGGACTTCAAAGACAGTTAAGACAAATTAATACTGTTGAACCCAAGAGATACATTATAAATTCCTCTTTATGCTTCCTCTGTTTCTTTCAAGGACAATTTACCCCCTACAGACATAACTTATCTTTTAAGTTTCTTATTGTCGCCTCCTGAAGAGTACTTTAATTCACTGCTTGGCAACTTCAGACATTTTTTGCTGCATCATAATTTTTAACTCAAGCAACATGACATAAACCGCAATTTCCAAAATTATGTTGGGAATTAGAAATTAGGAAGGATTTAAAAGGAGGTAAATTGTGTTTTAGAAAAAATGTGGTAAGCAAACTAAGATCATGACTTTTGATTGTACATTTGCCAAATGAATTTAAATCATATTACTTATAAATAAAGTTACTTATGTTAGAAATACTCACTGGAAGAAAGGGCTAACTATTGAAAGATGGCAATTCAAGTTTAAATTTAATATTCTTTGTGTTTAATTAGTATTCATGAAATATTTTTCTGTATTTAAGATAGGTATGAGGATGCTCATAAAATTGTGAATACTTATTTTTCTTTGAAAACGATATAACTGATGGCACATAATGTTTCTCAGTCTCAGAACTTGTCATGTGGAACAGTTCATATTCCCAGATTCAAGTAAAGATTGAAAAAAATATACAAATGGGGAAGAAAAGATAATAAGAATTAGGCTATAAAAGAATATATTTGCATTATTAATTCGAACAAATGAGGCAGTGTTCTCTAAAGGTTATATGCTCAGTATCTGGAGTCATACTGCCTTGCTTCCTCTACCCTTTCCAGCTGGGTTACTGTAGGCCTATGAGTTAATTTCCTTAAGCCTCAGATCCCCAATTATAAAATAGGGAGCATTATAGTAACTGAATTATAGGATTGTATAAGGATTAAACAAAATAAATGATATAATGGCCTTAATTCAGGGCCTGGCACAAAGTAAAACCTTACTAAACATTTGCTTTATTATAAATAATTAAGTCATTTTTAATTGAGATATAGCTGAATATAACATTGTATTAGTTTCAGGTGTACAACATAATGATTCAATATATGTATATATTGGGAAATGATCACCATGATAGATCTAGTTAACATCCATGACAACGCATAGTTTTCTGTTTTCTTGTGGTGAGAACTTTTCAGATCTACTCTCTTAGCAACTTTCATATGTACAATATGATATTTTTACGTATAGTCACCATACTGTACATTAAATCCCCAGGACTTATTTTATGACTGGAAGTTTGTACCTTTTAACCACCCTCACCCATTTTATCAACACCCCACCCCCCTGCCTCTGGCAACCACCAATTTGTTGTCTGTATCTATGGATTTGTTTGTTTGTTTGTTTATATTCCACATACAAATACAATCATATGCTATTTACCTTTCTCTGACGTATTTCACTTAGCATACTACCCTCAAGGCCCATCTGTGTTGTCACAGATGGCAGGATTTCCTTTTTTATGACTGAATAATTATATATATATATATATATATATTTTTTTTTTTCACATTTTCTTTAACCATTCATCCATCCATGGATACTTAGGTTGTTTCCATATCTTGGCAATTGAAAATGATGCTGCCATGAACATTGGGGTGCATGTATCTTTTCTAATCACTGTTTTCATTTTCTTTGGAAACGTCTAGAAGTAGAATTACTGGATCATATGGTAGTTCTATTTTAAAATTTTTGAGAAACCTCCACAATGTTTTCCATAGTGGCTCCACCAATTTACATTCCCACCAACATCCATGCTAACACTTGTTATTTCTTGTCTTTTTGATAATAGCCATTCTAACAGTTGTGAGGTGATATCTCATTGTGGTTTTGATTTGCATTTTCCTGAATATTCGTGATGTTGAGAACCTTTTTATGTACATGTTGGCCATCAGTATGTCTTTGGAAAAATGTCTGTTCAGATCCTTTGCCCATTTTTTTAATCAGATTGTTTGTTTTTTTAGCTATTGAGTTGTATGATCAAGAGTCATTTTATGTTCTTCCATTTGGCCATGTTATATTTTCCTGAAGGAAGTATCTGCTTTTATTGTTCTCTTCAATACATTAATTTTAAAGGCTTTTACCTAAGAAAATTGAAGGTCAACATCATGTAAATATTAATAATCTGAAGACTATTTTATTATCTTTTTCATATCTGGTATACTACAGACCTGTAGGAGTATAACGTTATGGGAGGGTCATTTATTTAAACATCTTGCACCTTAGCAGGTATGCAGGAAAGAGTTAACATGGAAGTGCTGTTTATTAGAAAAGCCTGCTTGCAGGGCTGACCCTTGGCTGGCTTTTGAAATTTTCCCTGGGTGATAGGTTGTTTTGTGTGCCTGAGTCAGTGAATTCTGTTGTCCAACCTCTCTAGACTGTATTAAACAATGCGATTAATGGTAAGCATCTACTTTCCATCTGAAAGTTTGGGATTTCAGTGATTGTGGCTGGTCATAAAGGCAAAGTGTGGCTTTATTACCAAACCACAATAAAAATTTTGGAGTTTTAAGTGGCCTTACCTGGGCAGAAACGCTGTGTAAGTACTGCTATGCTTTGCTGCTGGAAGGAGAACTTAGGAAGCCTGCACGTGTATTCCTCTAGATTTCACCTACTATGTCTTTTATGTCTTTTTCCCTTGCTGATTGCTGTAATAAGCTGTATAGCTATGAGTACAACTACTTTTAAGCCCTATGAATCATTCTAGAAAATCACTGAACCTGTGTTTGGTTGTGGGAACCCCCAAATAGAAGTCCTCAATTACATTATCTAAAATATCATGCTGGTGGTTAGGTTATCAGCATTTATCTAGCACAGAATCATAATTTTCAGTTTGTTCAGAGTGTGAGAAGGTAACAGTTCTCTGGGCTCAGCCCTAAAGAAGGAGTCAGAGATGAAGTGAAATCCAGTAGAGGCATGTTTTTGATTGTTGGCAGATATGATATTAACCAAGTGATAAAAATTTAATATCACCAATAATGAAACATAGCAACATTATGTGCCCTCTGTTATGATGCCCTGAGGAGAAAATAACACATCTTTGGTCTTCCTCTCCCCCCCAAAATTTTTTTTTAAAAAGGAACAATCTATTCACAGGGAAAATCAGGCAAACCCCAAATGAAGAACTTTCTATAAAATTACTGTCCAGTATTCAATAAAAATGTCAAAGTCATGAAACACAAGGAAAGACTGAGAAGCTGTTCCAATTTTAAGGAGATTAAAGAGACATTACAACTAAATGCGATGTGATTCTGGGTACATAAATGACCTTACTGGAATAACTGACAAAACTGAGTGAGTTGTATGAATTAGATGATAATCTAATATGTCAGTGTTAATTTTGTGATTTTGAATACTATACTGCTCTTGTGTAAGAAAAAGTATTTTGGGGATATGCACACTGAAGTATTGATATTAAGGAATAATGTCATCATCATGTTTTAAATTTATTAAGAGGTAGAGAAGAATATATTAAATAATATATATATGTACACATATATATTTATACAGACAGGTATATTTTTATATACACAAACATACAGAGAGAAAGCAAATGGTGAAATGCGGAAGAAGGGCATGCTGAAGTTCTTTTTTTTGGAAAGACTTTATTTTCTAGAGCAGTTTTAGGTTCACAGCAAAATTGTGGAGAAGGCAGTACAGAAACTTCTCCTATAACCCCTGCCTCCACACATGAATAGCCCACCTCCACCCCATTATCAACATCCTCCACCAGATAGTACATTTGTTGCAACTGATGAATCTACGCTGATACATCATAATCACCAAAAGTCCAGAGTTTACATTAGGGTTCACTTTTGGTGTTCATTCACCAAGAGTTTGGACAAATGTATAAAACATATATCCATTATTATGATCTGGGGTCCTTTTACTATTTTTGCAATGTATCTAAAAATTTAAAATCATTTCAAAATAAGAAGGTTAAAATAACCAAAGGCATTTTTTTTAGAATTTAGGAAATATCCTTGCTTCACTAAAAGGTTTCATTGCCTTGGCTGCGAGTCATAAACTGGCACCTCCAGTATTGAAAAATTATATTGGTATCTTTCACTGGAAAGTGTTTTTTAAATAACATATGGACCTAAGTATTTTTAAGTGGTACATGCATTCTCCAGTTCCAACAGAATCTATCTTTCCCTGTTGCCTTATGGTCAGCTTTAATCACAAATAATAATAAAACCAATACCTAGAACTACTTTTCCTGAGTACTATTCTAAGCACTTTACATATATTAGCTCATTGAATTTCCAACAAGTTTTATAAGGCAATATGGCAGGATGTCTCTAAGATGACCCCCGATCATCTTCATCTCCTGATACTCACTATCTTGTATAATCCCACCCCTTGAGAGTAGGCTGGACCTAGGGACTCAATTATAACCAGTAGCATACAGGGGAAGTGGTGGGATATTTGTCCCAAGGCTAGGTTCCATAAGACTGTGACTTCTTTCTTGTTCTCCTGCTCTCACTCACTTGTTTAAGAGAAGCCATGTCTTCCTGTCATCCCCCAAAATGTCTTCTGCTTATGACAAAGAAAATCCAAGAACAAAGGTTTTCAGGGATTGTATCCCAAGAATACCATGATCAAATGCTGTAGCTGAATCGTCTGTGTAGGTCCTAGCATGCTAGCTGAGAATATTATACTTTCAATAAATGTTTCAAACTCAGACTCTCTAGTTTGGACTCTGGAACATTTCCCAGATTTCATGGATTTTTAACAATCTCTTGGTAAAACTATGCTAGTTTATATTATTTTAACTGGATCTAGAGTCTTCTGAATTCTTCATATTGTATATTTTCGATTAGGAGTTCTGATGGGGGTAACCTTAAGTAGTTAAAGGTCACAGGGAGTGCTTAATGCTAACCACTTTATTTACATAAGTATCAGTATAATGGCCTCCCTAGAGTTCCTGTGTGTGCATGTGCATGTGCGTGCATGTGTGTTTGTGTGTGTTGTTTTCTAAATCAGGTGCTCTTTATAGTTTTCTTTCCAATGCTTTCAAAGTAAAATCTGTTTAAATTTTGTATAAGTGTATTTTGCAGAGTTTATTTTTCATTATTGAACAAGCAAAATAAGAGATAGAAAAAAGGATAAAATTGCAATAATGTTTTCTCAGTTACATGTTTCAGAGGCACGGAGTTAATTATCTCCTCAGCCCTTATATGTGTATGGATTCCCCAGAGCTGTCACTGACAGACATGAGTAGCCTTGCCCAAAGTCACAGTCTGCAATACAACTTTTAAAGTTTTTTGGTGTAATGCCAAAAATAAAAGCAGCAAATAGCTTAGTAATGTCTCTAATAATGTACCTTTATTCTCCTTCTCTCATTCATTTTCTCTCTGTCTCTCTCTTTCTCCCTCTCCCCCCTCCCTTATTCAGTCACCGATATATTGGGCAGGACTTTTAATTTCAAGAACAGAAATCAACTGTAGTTCATGTTTTTTTAAAAAGTTATGAAAAGAGTCCTGTAGATGGTCACAGGAATCTCTGGGGAGCTGGAGAGCTAGGATATGATGCTAATCAGCAAGGAACAATTTCCAATTTGATTATACCCCAGGATTGATCTTGCAGCTGGATTCAGACACCACAGTCTATGCTAACAATGCCACTGATACCACCAAAGCCATTTGCCTCTGCGTTAGAACTGCTCCACTCTTACAGCACAGAGGATTCCACTGCCACTGTCACTATCTGTCCCAGAATGGATGCTGTGTGACTCTCACTTCTTCATGTCACTGGCTTCAAATTAAAGCTCCAGAGCAGGTGCTTGAATCCAAAATTCCAGTGAGTTGAGGTATATAAGTATCTCAAATATTTGACTTCTGTGTGGGAAGAGGTTTTGCCTCCTAGCTTGAAGGAGCCTCCCACACATAGGACTTTTGTTTACATGCAGAGTACCCTGAACCAATGACAAATGTCCATGCAAGCAGCTGTTGCCATGGATCCATTCAAGACAACAGCAAAAATGAGTCATTTAAGAATGACGGTTTAAATTATGAAGGACTAACAAAATATCTTTAATGTTTTTTTCTGAAAATAACACACTGCTAAAACATTTAAGTAAAATTTAATCTGTCTCAAAGCCAATATTCTGAACGAAGTTGTCTTGGTTCTAAGTTTGGAATCACATAACTATACTTATTGACTTAATAGTACTCTAGGGGCTCACCTGCTACTATGGGAGAAATACTGGTTGATATTTCAGATTCATTCATGATAGAGGGAAAAACCCAAAATGAATAAAATGAACGAATTAAATAACACTTTCCCCCCTCACTTTAGACATTCTTCAGAAATAACCATGTCTATTCATTAATTTTTGTCTACCACACAGTAGTTTAACACAAGAATTATGTTTTAGTTATTTTGATTCACATTTAAATGCAGATCATCTAAAGGAATATTATGATTAGATTATGGAATTTGACTTTGGCATCTAAATCATGAAATGCTTGTGCTCTAGAAATGACCATATTTCTACACTTTCAAAGCAATGCATAGGTATAGATTCAAATATTATGGGATCACATTTAAAGAAACTTTAAACTCCTGGGATTAGTGAATTCTCTAAATTGGGTGATTCAACCAACAAGCCATGGAACTTCCCTGTAATCTGAGCGACAAGGTGTGGCTGAGTATAGCCCTTTCTAGTATAGTAAGCTGTCAAAATCTTCTAAAAAATTCTCTCTTATATTCAATAATTAATTTTCAAAATTCAGTTACAGAATATTTTAAACTTGTTTTTTACTTTCTTCTCCTACACCACCTGCACACACATGCAAACACACACACACACACACACACACACACACACACACATCCCATGGGACCCAGAAGAGTAAAACCTGCATTTTACTATCAGTTCTCTCAGATTTAATTCTTTGAAGAACAAGACTTCAAGTGAAAATAAGTCCAAATACAGATGAATTTATAGCTGAACTCAAGTCCTGAGCAATAGATAGGTGAGTTTTTAATCCTCTTAAGTCAGTTTATATAACTAACCAATCCAATTATGAGAAAAACAACATGTGGCAAGGAGGTATGGGTGGTGGTGGGGTGGTCAGTGAAAGCAATAATATTGTCAAATGGTATAATTCATTTCTTTTATTTGGTTATTAGAAACCATTTGGGGATCTATCTTGATAAATAAGTTATTGGCTACAGCCCCTTTAAAATTCATTTCAACCATTTTTATTTTATATTTACTGGCACTCCTCTCGCCCTTAAGGCACATATAATCTGAAACAATACTGGCAATTGTGCACCTTTAGGATATAGAAATAATAGAATAAAAACTGAATTAATACAGAAGTACCTAGTACACTATACCCATTAGGGCACAAACAACATTACTCTCCCTAATGTAAAATCTTCTTTCTATAGCTTAGACATTACTGTAGAGCAATAGAACATTGTATAATAGTATTTAGAGCTTTTTCAATTTTAAGGAAGAAAATCTAAATTATTAGGTAAGAGTTACAAAGGAGTTAATCTATTCTTTTGCCTCTCTACACTCTGAAAAAATATACTGTCAACTTGATAGAACCGTCATGATTTTCAGACTCTTTTGGATCATGCTGATGAGATGAAGTGTGAACTCTCTTACGAATGTGTGTGATGTAGGATCGGTGGATGTGAACCACTCGGTGACAGAAAGGGTAGGGTGATTAATGAGGATGGGGGTCGGATGGCACTTGCAGATTGTAACATTTTCATAAACTGTATGTTCTCTGAGGAGCTGCTTATTATGACTCCTTCAGTATCAATCCGAACATTTCTTGTGAAACCTGCCACATTCCAAATTAGTGCTCCATTCCCAAGGCAACTCTTCTTTGCTGTGCCATGGATTCTTCAGACAAACTATTTCATCAAGTGACAGGTGGCCTCTAATTCCTCCTTCATCTCATCATAGTCTGGCCCATGAATTTTCAGTTCATGTTCTCTCACATTTGTGAGAACTAGAGCAGTTAGATCACTGTTAATTGGACAAGTGATTAATTTCAACCCTGGTCATCCAACAATCTTTTCAGGATTTTAATGTTTTTTTCCACTTCTACCTTTCCCATAGTCTTATACTTAAACCTATGTTAGTTCTATTTTACCAAGCACTATTAAAATAGTCATAACATGGATGATTCCAGCCTCAATATCTTTGCGAAAAGAGGTGGCATATAAACTAACATTGTCTGATCTGTACTTACAAAGGAGTGGTGCTCCAGGAGCCTAGATTGGGGTGAGAGCAGCAGAGAAAGGGTTTACCTACGGGCTGGGTACATGATAATAAAGGAAGGATATAGAAGATAATATCTTGTTGAAAAACCAAAATTGAATGCCAAGCAGAACAAAAGGAACAGAGGAAAAACACAGGCTCTCTCAAGGAAACAAACGGATAGTAGGAAGGAATTCTCTGTGCCAGAGGAATTTGGTCAGAGATTCTCTTTACAGGCTTGTATGCTTTCTGCCTTTGGCAAAATCTAAGTTCTTAAAGGCAATGAGCTAACTTGAAACTCACACCGTTCTCAGAAAACCCTAATTCCAAATAAGGTGGGGATGGATTTCCTCAGGTTTTCCCAGTGGGTGGTTTAGATATGTCTTTGGATACTCTACCTTGAAGAAACACCTTTCCAGCTAACTAGGAGTGCAGTTGCCAAGGCATTAAAGAGATTCTGTCTCTCCGCTCATTTTACCTACCAGTTTATTTTGTCTTTACACGTCTCATTGAGCTTCAGAAATGAGGCTTCTAATCAGGGTACTGCTCCTATGAACCCTCTGTGAACTCAATTTATGAAACTTCTGTGACTCAGTTTCCTCATCTATAAAATGGAGGGTAAGAATACTTACCTGCCCATGTTAGGGGGCTTTGAAGATCAAATGTGATAATGTCCAAAAGGTCCTGGGTACAAAATTAAAACCTATGCCAACATAAATAATAACTATGTTTCTCATTTTCCCTCTTAATCATTTCATTTACATCCCACCCCCCACCCCCATTTCCTGAGGGTAAATATACAGGAAAATATGCCCTTGCCACTAATCCTTTGCTCAGTGTGCCCATCCCCTTACCTCTTTAGGTAAAGTTCTATTCATTTTTCAGATCTCAGCTCAAGACTAACTATTTCAGGGAAGTTGACCTCAACTCTCAATATAGACCAGCCTCTTGTAAAAGAACTGAATTTCATTTCCTTACAGGATGTAACTTGTATTTTAATTAAACATAATTTTATGATTACTTGTCTAATATCTGTCTCCCACATGAAAATATATGCTTCTCAAGAACATCAACCTTGTCTTTATTGATCATTTCTTTACCCCCATTACTTAGAATACTTTGCTTTGCTTCCCATTGCTTCAGTTTCTTTAAGGTAGGTGTTTAAAAATATTAGTAGAATAAACTGAATAAACACATGAATAAATGTTGTCTTCAGAAATCAGTATAAGAAAGAGGAGTTGAAAATAGAAAATGATATTTAACTTAGCAACTTGGAACTCTTGTGTGAAATTAGGAAACGCTAACTCAGCAAAGCATTTATGATGAAAGATGAATTGAAGAACATTGAAGAGCAAGCAGGAGGTTAAATGCAGTGATAGTGAACAGACAACTTGTTCAAAAGGTTTGGCAATAAAAGAAAGGAGAAAAGAGGAAAAAAGGAGAAAAAGGAAAAAAGGGAGAAAGCAGTGGAAGTATTCCTCCCAAACCTAGTAGGATATCTGTCTTTGCCTTGTTAGTGTATCATTGCAGTTGGCCAGCTTGAACATGATTCTGTAGTGCAGAGTGAATAATGTCCCTCAGTGAGCTTGCCACAGCAGATTCTAGCAAGAGGTTAGTTGATGTCAGAAGGTGCAGGGCTTAGAAGAAGGTTCAGTGGTCCTTCAGGTTGCTTAGCACAGGTGGAGCAAGTATTGATATATCACATATGCTGAGTCCTTGAGGATCCTGTGTGTTACTCTGAACAGGCTGCATTGGCAAATGCATGTAGTACAGTGCTTCACCAGCCTAGATAAATTATCTCCCATGTTCATATACCAGGTCTTGTCAACAATCTCAGCTGCTCACTTTGATCATCTCAGTTGGTTTTTAACTAGATTGTGTCAATGAAATTTCTCCATAAACAACAATTTCCCAAGGGTAGAGTCCCATTATACTTCAAGACACCAGGTTAAAGCATCTTCCCCCCAATTTTCCTGTCTGATACATAAGAAGTGGAACTGTAAAAGTTCTCAAAAAGGGCTGCTTCTGTATCTCCAGCTTGGCTGACATGAAACTTTCACATTTTTCTCTAAGACTACTGTCATCTGTTGCCAGACATCTGACCTCTTAGATAAAATGTCTAACGCTTGGAGAAGAATTTGATGACTGGAAATTCTCTCTCCAATCCCCACCCCGAAAACAGTTGGTCTCCAGCTTTCAGGAGAAGGGCTAGGGGAGGCAGCCATTGGAGAGTAGGTCATTTCAGGCTCAGTGCCCTATACCAGTTGCCAGAGGCATTGGTTGTAATACAAAGAGAGGAAAAGGTATTTTCACATGTGAAGTTCCATCTCAATGCTAGTTAGATGTCTACTGTAATCAAAATAAAGCCAAGTCTCCATATGACCTATTCTTTACCCAGTGTTGTATGCTAAGAAATGTCCTGCCTGTGTCTAAAAATAATCTTAAAACATTTAGATCTTAAATGCAGTCTCAAGAAAACAACAAAGGGGGATTATTTTTCTAAGGCAAAGAAAAAGTTCTTAAAGGTTCTATTTCCTTCTTTTCTCTTGGAGTCTTACAGTAACTTTGCTGAGCCTTCTCATCTCTTGTTAAAATCCCAGAAAATTCTTTATCTACTCAGCCTGAGTGAAATTTTCTCTTCACTCCTCCTCCCCATTCCCTTTTGGGCACCAGACCCACCAGTGGCTTTCCATACTTTAAAATATAAAATAACTAACGTTGATTTTTTGCCTCTCAATTTTCCCAATCATCACCCCGGTTCTAAACAATGAAGAGACAGAAATTGAGCAGGTAGTCTGAATTCTCCTTAGCAGAGGAAGAGGAAAAGTGTGAATTCTTTATTTTCTTGTCACACAAGGTAACCCCCAGATTTCCCCTTTCCTTAGCAAATGAATGTATTGTATACCTATTGACTGAAGTTGCACCAGCCTCGTTTGAATTCAAAGCTGCCAATACTGAATATTTGACTTGGGGCAAGTCAAGCAATTTTCTCTTCTCTCAGTGGAGTTAATAGCTTCCACACAGGGATGTTGAGAGGGGTCCATGGATAATATAAGGAAAGTTTCTGTTGTGAATGACACACAGGTAGCTTGCAGCAAGAGCTAGTTGCCTTTGTCACAAGTTGCTCTGCTTGTAACAACAATTATAACTGGAACCATATAATAATTATGATGATTTATTTCAACACTTTTTTTGTTGGGCATACAAAACAGGTTCAAAAATCTGTTCAAAGAGATTGGTCACTTTTACATTTGACCTTGAATTGTATAATGCAAATGCTGCAATTAATTTTAAAAGGCTTAATATTCGAATACCAGAAAAAAAAACATGGAGAGAATAAGCCACCAGGGAAGCCACCACTGAGCCACCAGGGAAGCCCGAAGCTGGATATTTTAACAAGATGTTTTCTCTTATTTCATCACTTATGTTGACAAAAATCCCTTGAAGTGATCAATGCTAAAATCTCACTTCGGATACGATTTAATATATCACCTTCGAAAATTAAAAATTACCTCTATCCCCATTGACTTTCACTTGCCTTTGTCTCTTTTTGTAGTTCATTGAAAAAGAGTGATTCTCATAAATGTGACATTACCATTAAGATTATTTAAAAATAGTTCTTATTGGTGTTCACTTACGCTTCAAAGGAAATAGTTAAATAATTTTAGTATCAGCCTCATCCTCAAGTAGAGCAGTTCTAGTGTACTTTGCATTACTGTGTTTATATCTAAAAATGAAACAACATGCTGAGTCAGTAAGAAGAGAATGAATCTTAAGCCTTAAGCCTAATTCCATTAGAATAACTAATTGAATATATAACCCAGAAATTCTTTTAAATTAAGATGTTTGTATTTTTCTTAATAAATCATAGTTTGTGTCAAGGTACTTTAGTCAACTGGGGTCAGATGGATGGATTGAATCTGTTTTAGTATATGTTTTATTCAGGGAGAACGAATGACATTCTTTCACTCAGGGATTTAGGGAATGAAGTTGTTTGTTTATTAAAACAAAATTAGCAAAACTATCTCAGAGTAAATACAACTCAAGCTGAAGGCCTTTGTATTTGAAAATAGAAAGTAACTAATCACTTTTTTTTTTTTTTTTTTGAATAATGTGAGGGACCAGTAGGAGGATGCTATCCACAGGGATTTGAGGATGAAGAAGTGGAGAGGAAATACAATATATGCAGGCAGTTTGCCATCTCTTTGAAAATTGTTCGCACTGGTAGCTTCAGGAGGGATAAAGAGAGAAAAGGAAGGTTATGTTAGAATGTACTTGAATGTGTTTGTAGGCTAAGGAGAAGATAGAAAAATTAATATTGATCCATGCATGTTAAACACCTGCCTGACAATTGATATTTAGCTGGACGTGAAACAGGGGTTTAATCCTATTTTCCTTTGACTGCAAGG
Source organism: Hyperoodon ampullatus (assembly GCF_949752795.1). NCBI lineage: Eukaryota > Metazoa > Chordata > Mammalia > Artiodactyla > Ziphiidae > Hyperoodon > Hyperoodon ampullatus. Next base: position 69,418,715 of record NC_136922.1, read on the forward strand.
ACTACATGGTAATCCACCCTCCACAAACTCTTGTCGTGCCCATAGGTAAAGGAGTGAGGGGAGAGAAAAGAAGAAAACTGTAGTAGCAACTGTAGAGAAGACTGGTGGCTGGATCAGGTACAACTATTAGTCCTAAGGTGATACACCTTCCTCAGTGGTAGAAATAAAAAGCATTGGTAAAGTTATAGATAAAATTGAAGAAGAAAAAAAATTGACAGGTGCTAATAGATGCACAATACCTATAAACACCAACCACTCTTCTTTCAATTTATTCATTATTTATTATTTATTATTCACATTTTCCTACTTCAAAACTGGATTTTGGTCAACTTGCAATGGAAGGCACACCCAGAGCATTTGCTTTAATTTGTGTGATTCAGCCTCCTGAAATTCAGTGGGGTCAAGTTACACATCTTTTATTACCTGCCTACCAGAATCTGTTAATCTATGGGTATATTCTTTTGCTAATACTATGCTATCTGGATTACTGTGGTCTTATAATAATTCTTAATATTGGGTGTAGTGAGTCCAACTCTGTGCATCTACCACAGTACTGTATTGGCTATTCTAGGTATGTTATCTTTCCATTTAAACTTTAGAATCCATTTGTTGATATCTAGAAAATAACTTGCTCAGATTTTTTTAAAAACAAATTTATGCCTTTATTGGAATTTTAATGCTTGGGGGAAGTATACCTGATATTGGAAAATAACTCAGAACATTTTTGTGTAGTGTGAATGTAGCAGAACACAGGAAATTACAGTCAATAAAGAATAAGACACTCATCTCTAGAGGAGCTTCTGCATTAATAAATGTTTGTTTACAACGAGCCTCTGGAAAGTATGGGAGTAAGTGATGTTTGTCTTCTGTGAGGATTCTCTTCTTGGCCAATCTTCTTTTTGCTCCAGTGTTCCATCTTTTGAAATCAAGCCTGCTAGTCCACTGTCATCCTAATCCCCCGGATTACCTTGATTACCTTCCCCTTCCTTTAATTAAATTTATTTTTCCTCATATCCCCTTCATTTCAGTTTGGTTCTTTGTGAATTCCAAGGGTCCAGTAGTACTTACAGCAAATATTTCTATGTATTAAGAGAATCCGTTTAGAGACAATGTCTTTGTCCTTGTAATCTGATCCAATCGTGATTTCTTAGCAATGGGTCATATATGTGGAGGAGATCCCTAGAGTTCATCATTTTTCATGTACTCCTCTTCTTTCTGGGAACAGAGATAGATTACATTCTCCAGACTCCTTTGCAGTTAACTGGGGCTATATGATTGAGGGCTGGCCTAAGAAATATGGTCAGAGTGATACATACTACTTTCAGGAGGGGATCATAATGACCCCCTCCCTTTTCCACATTATTTTTTTCTTTTTTTTCCTATTTTTTAATTGAAGCATAGTTGATTTACAATATCGTGTTAGTTTCAGGTAGATAGCATAGTGATTCAGTTTTTGTGAAGATTATATTCCATTATAGGTTATGACAAGATATTGTGTATAATTCCTTGTGCTATTCAGTAAATCCTTGCTGCTTATCTATTTTGTGTATGGTAGTTTGTGTCTGTTAATTCCATACCCCTAGTTTGTCTTTCCCTCCTTCTCTCTCCCCAAGTTGTGTTGAATGTAGAGATCAATTTCAGAAGAACTGACACGTTAAAAATACTGCAGCTTCAGTCCATGAGCACAGAATATCTCTTCATTTATCTATGTCTTCTTTGTTTTTTATTCAGTGTTTTGAAGTTTTCTGCATATAAACCCTACACATATTTCGTGTAATTTATGCCTAAGTATTTCATTTTATAAGATGCTATTGAAAAAGTGTTTTTTAACATTCCGAATTCCAGTTCATGACTGGTATAGGGAAACCATTGACTTTTACCCTGTAATCTGAAACTTTGATATACTTGCTTTTTTAGTTCTGAGGGGTTTTCTTTGGGGGGAAAGGGGTCAATTCTGTGAAATTTTCTATATAGACGATCATATTATTTGTAAATAGAGACAATTTTATTTCTTCCTTTCTAATCTGTACATCTTTTATTGATCTTTCTTGTCTTCTGATTTCTTTATTTTGTATTGTGTTTTATTTACTTCCAGTACAATGTTTAATGGGACTGGAGAGAAAGAACATCCTTGTTTCTTCCTGATCTTAGGAAGAAAGTGTGCAGTTTTGCATGATTTAATATGTTAGCTGTAGGTTTCATGTAGATGTTCTTTGTCAAACTGAAGAATTTCCCTTTGATTCCTAGTTTGATGTGAGTTTTTATCATGAATGGACTTTGGATTTTGCTAAATGCTTTTATGACTTCACTGATATGATAATATGATTACATTGATTAATTCTCAAATATCAAGCCAGTCTTGCATATCTGGAATAAGTTTTCACTTGGTCATGGTGTATGGCACTTTTTATACATGTTGAACTCAATTTGTTGATATATTTTAGGATATTTTGGTCAATGTTCATAAGAGACATTGTTCTGTAGTTTTCCTTTCTTACAATATCTTAATCTGTTTTGGTATTGGGGCAATGCTGTTCTCAGAGAAAGATCTAAGTTTTCTTTTTTTTAACGTTTTTTATTGGAGTATAGTTGCTTTACAATGTTGTGTTAGTTTCTACTGTACAGCAAAGTGAACCAGCTATACGTATACATATATGCCCTCTTTTTTGGACTTCCTTCCCATTCAGGTCACCACAGAGCACTGAGTACAGTTCCCTGTGCTATACAGTAGGAAGAGATAAGTTGTCTCACTGCATCTTTTTCTGGAAGAGATTTTAGAGGATTGGTGCCATTTTTTTCCTTAAATGTTTGCTAGAATTTACCAGTAAAATCATCTGAGTCTGGTGATTTATTGGTTAGGAAAGCTGTTGGTTGTGATTTAACTTCTTTACAAGATATAGAATTATTCAAGTAATTTACTTTTGTGTGTGTTTTGGTACTTTGTGTCTTCCAAATAATTGGTTCATTTTATCTAAATTATCAAATTTGTGGACATAAAGCTGTTCATATATTTTTTATTACCATTTAATTCCAGGGAATTAGCAGTAATGACCCTCTTTCAGTTATGATACTAATAATTTATATCTTTTCTTTTTATATTTGTTAACCTTGCTAGAGGTCTATAAAGTTTGTGGTTCTTTTCAGAGAACTACCTTTTAGTTTTGTTGATTTTTCTCTATTGTTTCCTTGTTTTCAATTTCATGCTTAGTGCTCTAATTTTAATTATTTTTTTCCTCTGCTTGCTTTAGAGTTAAATTGATCATCTTTTTCTGGTCTTTTAAATTGGAAGCCTGGGTTATTGATTTTAGATCTTTCTTTTATATTATATACACTAAATGTTATACATTTTCCTTTAGGCACTACACTATTTTTAAGTATGATAGTAATTTTGATGTTATATTTTTATTTTCATTTAGTTCAAAATTTGTTTTAATTCCTCCTGAGGCATCTTATTTGATCCATGTGTTACTAAAAATGTACCATTTAATTTCCAAATATTTGGTGATTTTCCAGCTGTTTTTGCTATTGATTTCTTAATTCCATTGTGGTTGGAGAATGTACTTTGTATGTTTTCTATTCCTTCTATTTGTTAAGGTATGTTTTATGGTCTAGAATGTTGCCTTTCTTCGTGAGTGTTCCATGTGAACTTGAGAATAATGAATATTCAGCTGTTATTGAAGAGAATATTCTAAAATTACCAATTAGACCAAGATGATTGATAGTGACCTTCAGGTCCACTTTCTCTTTATTGATTTTCTACCTACTTGACCCATCAATTACTGACTAGGAGAGCATTTTAATTTCCAACTATAATAGTGCATTTACCTATTTCTTGTTTTAGTTCTATCAGTGTTTGTCTCACGTATTTTGATGCTCTATTGTTAGGTGCATACCCTTTTAGGATTGTTGTGCCTTCCTGGAGTATTGACCCCTTTATCATTTTGTAATGTCCTTTTTATCCCTGATAACTCTATTTGTTCTGAATTTATTTTGTCTAAAACTAATATTGCTCTTCCAGCTTTATTTTGATTGGTCTTAGCTTGGTAACTCCTTACAGCTTTCTCTACATTTAGCTTATCAGAATGTTTAATTCAAAATGGTTTTATTTTAAATAGCAAATAGTTGGGTTTTGTTTTTTTATCCACTCTGAAACTTTTTATCTTTTAACTGGTGTATTTAGAACATTTCCATTTAAACTGATATTGATATGTTTGTGTTAATATTAACTATGTAATTTTTAAATTAATTCTTGTCAGAGGCTTCTTTTTCTAATTTCTCTCATTTTAATTAAGCATATTATATGTTCCCATTTTGTTTCTTCTCTTAGCTCATCAAATATACATGTTTTACAAATATTAAATTGGTTTCCCTAGAGTTTACAGTATACTTTTTTGATTAACATAAGTCTACTTTCAAAGCACATTTTCCTTTACCCTATGGTTCAGGTGTCTTATAATCAAATATTCTCAATTCCTTGCTCCTATCCCTTATGACTTTACTGTCATTCATTTTACTTACCTGTGCTAAAATCACTCAATACCTTGTTACCATTATTACTTTAAACAAGTTAACTTTTGGATCAATTAAGACTAAAAAAAAATAGGACTCCTGTCTTAACATTACTCACAGAAATTAACTAGAAATGGAATAAAGACTTAAATGTAAGACCTGGGACTGTTAAACTACTAGAAAAAAAAAAATAAGGGGAAAAGCTCCTTGTCACACATTGGTCTTGGCAGTGATTTTTCAGATCTGACACCAAAAACACAAGCAACAAAAGCAAAAATCAACAAGCAGGAATACATCAAACTGAAAGTGTACAGCAAAAGAAATGATCAGAAAAATGAAAAGGCAGCCTATAAAATTCCAGAACATATTTGCAAACTGTATATCTGATAAGCAGTAAGTATCCAAAATATATAAGGAACTCATACAATTCAATAGCAGAAGATAATAATAATGATCTGACTTAAAATTGGGTAAGGAACCTAAACAGATATTTTCCCAAAGAGGATATACAAATGGCCAACAGGGACATGAAAAGATGCCCTACAACCCTAATGATCAAGGAAATGCAAATTAAAACCCCAGTGAGGCGTTCCCTGGTGGTACAGTGGTTGAGAGTCCGCCTGCCGATGCAGGGGACACGGGTTTGTGCCCTAGTCTGGAAAGATCCCACATGCCGCGGAGCAGCTGGGCCCGTGAGCCATGGCTACTGAGCCTGCGTGTCCGGAGCCTGTGCTCTGCAGCGGGAGAGGCCACAACAGTGAGAGGCCCGCGTACCGCAAAAAAAAAAAAGAAAAGAAAAAGAAAAAAAAACCACCACACTGAGATACCACCTCAACCATGTTAGGATGGCTGTCATCAAAAAGAGAAGAGATACAAGTGCTGGTGAAGATGTTGAGATAAAGGAATTTTCTGTACTGTGGGTGGGAATGTAAATTGGTTCTATGGAAAACAGTATAGAGATTCCTCAAAAAATTAAAATTAGAACTACCATATAATCCAGCAATTCCACTTCTGGGTAGATATTTGAAGGGAAGAATATCACTATCTCAAAGAGGTATCTGCACCTCTGTGCTCATTTCAGCATTATTTACAATAGCCAAGATGTAGAAACAACCTAAGTGTCCATAGATGGATGAGTGGATGAAGGAAATGTGGAATACACACACACACAATGGAATATTATTCAGCCATAAAAAAGAAGGAAATCCTGCCACTTGCAGCAACATGGATGTATCTTGAGGGCATAATATTAAGTGAAATAAGTCTGACAGAGAAAGACAAATACTGTGTGATCTCACTTATATGTGGAATATAACAAAACCAAACTCATAGAAACGGAGAGTATATTAGTGGTTTCCAGGGCATGCCAGATGGGGAAATGGATGAAGGTGGTCAAAGGATACAAACTTCAATTATCCCCTAAATCATGGGTATATAATGTACAGCATGATGACTATAGTTAACAATAATGTATTGTCTAGTTGAAAGTTGCTAAGAGAAGAGTATATCTTAAAAGTTCTCACCCCACACACACACACACACACACACGTGCACATGCACACACACACAGGTAACTATGTGAGATGACTCATGTATTAACTAACCTTATTGTGGTAATCCTTCTGTAATATATATACATATTAAGTCATTGCATTGTACACCTTAAACTTACACAGCATTATATGTTAATTATACCTCAATAAACTTGGAAATAAAGAACAAGAACAAGAAAAAAATTGTTTTACTTCTATTTATTCCTTTCCCAATATTCTTTTCTTTATGTAGATCTGAGTTTCTGACCTGTGTTTTCTTTTTTTTTTTTTTTTTTTTTTTTTTTTTTTTGCGGTACGCGGGCCTCTCACTGTTGTGGCCACTCCCGTTGCAGAGCACAGGCTCCGGACGCGCAGGCTCAGCGGCCATGGCTCACGGGCCCAGCCGCTCCGCGGCATGTGGGATCTTCCCAGACCGGGGCACGAACCCGTATCCCCTGCATCGGCAGGCGGACTCTCAACCACTGCGCCACCAGGGAAGCCCCTGACCTGTGTTTTCCTTGTCTCTGAATAACTTCTTTGAAGATTTCTTTCAGGGAAGGTCTGCTGGTGATAAATTCTCTGCTTTTGTTTGTCTGAGAGTCTTTATTTCTCCTTCACCTTTAAGGATAGTTTTGCTCAATAGAGAATTATAAATTGATGATTTTTCTTTCAACACTTTAAATATCGCAACCGCTCTTCTTATGCTTGAATTTTTTTCAGAGAAGCCTGCTATAATTCTTAAACTTACTCCTCTATAGTAATCCCTCTCCCCCCCAACTTCTTTCAAAGTAATCTCTTACTCTTTGGTGTTCTGCTCTTTTAATATGATAGGTCTAGGTTGGGTTTTTTTTTTTTTTTTTTTGCCATTTATCTTCTTGCTGTCTCTGGTCTTCCTTTATCTGTAGTTTATTGTCCACCATTAATTTTAGAAAGGTCTCAGTCATTGCCACTTCAAATATTTCTTCTGCTCTGTATGTTCTTTTGCCTTCTGGTTTTGCAAATTTTTGTTTAATTCATCTTTTGAACTTGCCCCCAAAGTTCTTGGATTTTTTACTTGATTCTCTTCTCTACTTACATTTCACCTTTACAAGTTTCTGTTGCTATATCTTCAACTCATTGATTCTTTTCTCAACCACTTCAAGTCTACTAATGAACCCGCTAAAGACATTCTTTATTTCTGTGTCATGTTCTTTAAAGTTGTTTTGTTTTCAGTAAACAAAATTGTTTTGTTTTTCTTTTGATTCTAAATTCAAATTTCCATACCTCTACTTACATTATCCATATATTACTGCATATTAATTATTTTTTTCATTTAGAACCCTTAACATATTTATCATAGTTATTCTACATTCCTTATCTGATAATCCCAACATCTGTGTCATATCTGAATCTACTCATGATATTTGTTTTCCTACAGTCCATGCTTTTTTCTTGTCTTTTGGCAAAAAAAAATTCTTGCAATTTTTTGTTGAAAGTTGCACAAGTTGTTTTGGGTAACAAAGAACTGAGATAAATAAGCCTCGGTGTGAAGATTTATGTTAATCTGGTTAGATGTTTGTCTGTATTTAATATTTGCTATTGTCATAGTTGCCAGATATTCCAACTTGTTCTAGCGTCCTTGTTTTTGTCTCTCTTCTTAACTTTGGGTTTTTTGTGTTTTTTTTTGTGTGTGGTACGTGGGCCTCTCACTGTTATGGCCTCTCCCGTTGCGGAGCACAGGCTCCGGACGTGCAGGCTCAGCGGCCATGGCTCACAGGCCCAGCCGCTCAGCGGCATGTGGGATCTTCCCGGACCAGGGCACGAACCCGTGTCCCCTGCATCGGCAGGCGGACTCTCAACCACTGCGCCACCAGGGAAGCCCTTAACTTTGGGTTTTTATAAATACTTTTCCACAGATAGTGTTTGCATTTTGCAGCTCTTTCAGCTGTAATCCACTGTAATTATACTAGAACCTGTTGATATGGTGATAAGGTATGGGAGAGAGGAGGTATTCTGTAATCTTATTATTAACTCTCCGTCTTTCAGTGAGCTCCTGTCTCTGGTCTGTGATCTTGTCAAGTCTTTCTTTGTATACAGTTTTCAGGTAATGATACCTGGCCCAGCCTGAGAAGTCCCCCATCATCTTTATTATACAATGCCTATATAGGTAGTAATAATGCCCCTCCAATCCAGTCCATACCACATAAAGCAATAAATATAGTAATAGGTAGCACTTTTATGACTCTTACTATGTATCAGACACTGGTTTCAGCACCTTAAATATATTTATCGATACTTATGTGTTCCCTGTAAATAACTTATGAAGAAGCACTATCCTTATCTGTATTTAATAGCTGAGGAAACTGAGAGACACATTAAATAATTTTCCTAAGGTTAGTAGCTAAATGGCAGGTCAGGATTTTGTCATTAGGAAGACTACATCTTGAATAATTAGAAATTTGGATGGATGGATGTTGGATAAATCAGCTTTTGTGTCGCCAAATAAAAGCATGATTTTAGCTTGTCATCGCTTTCTCATGTCACTCTGAAAAGGCAGTAAATAGCACAGTGTTTCTACAACCACTTAGTATATTGTTTACCAGCCATTTCTGTGATTGCTACCTGACAGCAAGTCAATACTTATTACTTCTGAACGTTTTTGTTTCTTTAGTAATCCCCAAATTTACATTCCTCCAATACCATGAGGCAAAATTCAGTTTTCACTATTAAGTGAATTAGCTAGATGGATCTGTAAATGTTTCTGATGAAATTAGGCTTCATTTTCTGTAGAGTCTGGTGGAGGCATTTAATTCAATGAATTATGAGGACACAGGCTGAGCTTCATTGATTTATTCACCTTTTTCCCTTTAGTGTGGACTTTGAAAATGTAGTTATAACTATTATATTTCCAACAGAAAATAAAACATTAAATTTTCAGTACTGGAATGGTGGCACAAATTTGGGTTAGTTTCTTTTAAATTAATTCTTATATTTCATATTTAAAATTGCTTATATTGATACATGGTAACCTATATTACATATTTATTGACATGATCAAATATATCTTACATCTTAGCTAAAAAGTTAGACATCTGGCTGTCAAACATTTCCCATCTTGTTCATACTATATTGGTCTATATTATATAAATTTTCACATTTTATGGAATTTGGCAAGAAAAAAGAACTAGTGCTCAAGAGACAGCTTCTGTAAGCTTAAACTATGGATTTACCAAGTATCTATGTTTTCTATAAACTCCTGAATAAAGTTTAGATATGAGAATTTGATTCTTTAAAAATACATTTTTATGAAGATAGTAAACTCTGTCAAACAATTAGACCCACTGGTCAGCTGACATGAAGGAAATAATTATTTTTAGGTAAATATGGTGGAATGTATTATCACGAGGAGTTCACCTTCATGCCTCAAACATATAGAATATAGCTGAATAAATTAGATGCATAGTTAAGCTTGAAATCAAGAATGGGAAAATCCACAAGTGTTTGAAATGGAGCAGAAAAGCCAAGAAAGAACACTGATTAGATGTAAAGCCAGGATGCCCATAGGGAAATTGGAACCAGATATGGACTTTAGATGGAGTATAAGGCTCTTTATACAACCAAATGGATAATAATCCTGATCACTGATTAGAGAAGTACAGGAAGCAGGATTTGAATTGCCATGAGAAAGCTAGGAGCCACAAAGGCATATATTATGAAATGCAGCCTAGAAAAATTCCACCCCAGCTGCCACAGGGAAATAGCAAAGAAATTTTCTGTCTATCATCTCTTTGAATTTTCCCCTCCCAGTGTCACCCTTTGTTATACTTGAAAGTTGAATAAACTAAGCATTCTCTTGACTCTTTGCATCTGTTGTTCTCTTTGCTTTGGATATTCTTCCTCCAGAGAACCATGTGTCTCATCATTTCTTTTTTGTCAGGTCATTGCTCAAATATCATCCTGTCAGGCCTTTCCTGACCACTATATATAAAATAGTGTCTGCTTTCCCCCAGCCAAGAATACTGTCTGATCCCTCCACCCTGCTTTAAATTTCATCATAGCACCCACCATCATCCAAAACATGATAAATTCATTAGTTTATTATCAACTTTCTTCCAATAGAATTAAGCTCTGTGCAGACAGGGACCTGTTTAACCACTTAGTGTATAGCATATCATCTGGGATGTAGAAGATGCTCAATAGCCATTATTATTAAGAATGAGAGAAAGGAAAGAAGAAAGGAAGGAAGCAAGAGAAGACATGCCTGCAAACAGGTAAAAGTTTGCCTCTCTAAAAGTAAAGTAGACACAATAATTCTGGTTTCATTGCTCAATGAGTTAACAAGCTCGTCTCATTAAATAAAAAAAAAAGAACTACCATATGACTCAGCAATCCCACTACTGGGCATATACCCTGAGAAAACCATAATTCAAAGAGACATGTACCACAATGTTCATTGCAGCTCTATTTACAATAGCCAGGACATGGAACCAACCTAAGTGTCCATTGACAGATGAATGGTTAAAGAAGATGTGGCACATATATACAATGGAATATTACTCAGCCATAAAAAGAAATGAAATTGAGTTTTTTGTAGTGAGGTGGATGGACCTAGAGTCTGTCATACAGAGTGAAGTAAGTCAGAAAGAGAAAAACAAATACCGTATGCTAACACATATATATGGAATCCCCCACAAAAAAAATGGTACTGATGAACCTAGTTGCAGGGCAGGAATAAAGATGTAGACATAGAGAAGGGACTTGAAGACACAGGGTAGGAGGGGGAAACTGGGGCGAAGTGAGAATAGTATCAACATACACACACTACCGAATGTAAAGTAGTTAGCTAGTAGGAAGCAGCAGCATAGCACAGGGAGATCAGCTTGGTGCTTTGTGTTGACCTAGAGAGGTGGGATAGGGAGGATGGAGGGAGGCTTAAGATGGAGGGAATATGGGGACATATGTATGCATATGGCTGATTTATAAAGTTGCTGCTGTTATGGAGTCAGTCATCAGTGGTATTGTGTGAGGGAGCAGAGATGTGCATTGGCATTGCAAAGAAGCATGGTTGAATGTGTTGAAAGTGCCAGTTTAGTAATCATCAATGCATTACTTCCTTGTAATCTGGGATCCAGTTTCTGGCAGGAACAGTTCATTCTTCTTGATCCTGCTTGATTATAAGGAAGTTTGTCCTCAAGATTGTGCTACTACAAAGATACCAAAGCATTTGCACTCACTTTTCTTTCTTAATTTATAATCTTTATGTTTTCTGTATTCCACTCATCTGTACCAATAGATACAATGCTTACAAACTTTTGTTCCTTATAAATGTGTCAGATGTCAAACAGATTTTGAATAAGATCAAAGTAAGCAAATATGGCCCAGTCAGCAGAACTCTTCATGTCAGATGGGACAAATATCAAGTATCTACATTTAAGAGGGCCTAGAAACATCTTCTCATTATTTTGGTGTATTACTTTGTGCTATTTAAGTCAGATATGCTCACTTTCTATCTAAAAGTTTTAATTTTCCACAATATAGGATGTCAGCTTTCAACTAAGTCTTGAAAGATGTATATATAATACTGTGCCTTCTTTGGATCAATCCTGAAGGGACATATAAAAGTCACAATTTTTATCACATTACCCCTGATTTTTAATCAGTAGCCATCAGAATTGCCCTTAGTTATGAATATTTGACGTGTTCAGGGCAAACTTGAATGACAGTAAAGAGAAAACAGTGTCATAGTTGCAAAGGTTTGTCATACGGATGGAAAAGATATCTTTAAAAAGTTGAAAAGGAGTTTCTATGAGAGACTGAAAAATGAAGTCTAGCATTCTTAAGACATTTTATTAACTCAGTTCAATATCTTGAATATTGGATTTGATTCTCTGAGGCTTCTCTTTACATTCCTGTTTTGAATCCAGAATTCTAACTGAAAGTATAGTATGGTTCCTTAAATATTGTTATGGGATTTATATTGTTTCACTCATGCATTCTTTCAGTAAGCATTTATTGTTTGTTACTGCATGCATAAACCTTTAAGTTGTGGGAGAACTCTATCCCACTTAGTGACTTGATTCAGCATGCTGCTATTGTGATCCTCATATTTAAGCTTGGGGTCTGTACATCTGGTAGGCTGAGTCACCAAATAGGAAAGTTAGTACATTCTTCTTCCTTTGTTCTTTATGATAGTTCATAGGGGAAATAAAGCTGTTATTTTAATGTCATTTTTTGTTTCTGTGGGGAAGAGGGGGGGAATGGTGGGTGACTGTGACCATCCCTATGTGATCTCCCAAGGGTAGCCTGCACAGAGCTGAAAGGAAGGCAGAAAGAAACTCTACTTCCTTAATCTCTCAGATAAGTGTGTGATCGGCTAAAAATTGAATTCACTGGCTTGATATAATTGTAATTCAAACCAGTCTACAAGAACTGTTTACATCTTAATGATGATGGAGTGCTAAAGTTATCATTATTGTTTATAAAAGATATCATAACTGTAATTAACTCATATTGAACTGCCTTCTTATTAACAACTTAGCCAAAAGTCACACTTGGATGCATTTGGCTCCTTTTAGTGAGCAATATGTGATTGAATGAACCCTTCCAAAGGTTCTTTCTGAGCATAATTTAATATAGCATTTGCTATAAATCATTAACAATGGTGGTATGATTGTAGCATTTATTTTTATACAGTTTTTATTTAAATTAAGAAGAGATAGTTTGTGGATACAGAAGAATAAATTCTCTATTAATAATATATAGTGGGATCTGAAGAAAGATTGAAGAAAAGAAAGATCACTCACTTTTCAAATGAATTATTATGGTTTCTATTTTATGGCACTGCTAATTTCTACAAAAAGATAATAAAAACAATTCAATATCTATGGGTATATATATATATGTATACATGCACATATATATGTGTACATATGTACATATACAATATACATATATATAATGATTGGATAAATTGTTGGCTATATGATATGAGGAATTTGTGGATAAGCTATAACTTTTTACCCAACCATAGAATAGTCTGTGAAAACCAATGTTAAAAGATGAAACATTTGCTGGAAATTTGATGAACTTACTCTCCTGAATAAAAGTATTCTTTTATCAAAGAAGAGGTAAGTGGATACCTGGTAGGCACCTAGAGGCTCTGCCACGGAAAGTAAGATAAGAACAGGGATAAAGTGTGGGGCTGGAGGTACCTAAGCAGAGTATTGAGAGGTCCAGTAAGTAATCAGGGGCCAGAAAGATCCTGATTCTTTCATGTCACACACCAGGATTTCTGTGTGAGAAAAACAAAACATTAATAAATACAGAGGCAATGGCATATCTTTATACTCCAGTTGGGGATTAAAACAGACTTCCTTTCTAGACTGGTTGATTTTATAGTCCTCCTTTTTTTTTTTTTTTTTTTTTTTTTTTTTGCTGTACGCGGGCCTCTCAGTGTTGTGGCCTCTCCCGTTGCGGAGCACAGGCTCAGCGGCCATGGCTCACGGGCCCAGCCGCTCCGCGGCATGTGGGATCCTCCCAGACCAGGGCACAAACCCGTGTCCCCTGCATTGGCAGGCGGACTCTCAATCACTGCGCCACCAGGGAGGCCCAGTCCTCCTTCTTAAGAAAAATTTAATTCCTACATGGTTAAAAACAAGACTTTTGGAAGACTTGGCCTGGAAAAAGAATGAGAATAAAAGGAAATTTAGGTACAAAGATTTTAAAAAAATCATTTATTCTGTTTCTTTGAAACAATGCTCAGTGATTAGTCTTGTAAAATCTAGTTATTTAATCATTATGATAACAAATTTCTTCATATTGCAAAGAACAGTAGTTTATAATGTGGCTCATATCATCTGAGGAGCTTAATCCTGGATTTAGTAATGCTCATTCCTGAGCCCCACCTCTGGAGATTTGGAGACACTACAGCTTTGATGTAATCTAGGACTTTCTAGTTAGCAAAAGGCCAAGGTGGTTTCATTTCTAATCTAGAGAGTTTTCTTATCTTGGCTGTTGGATTTTTTGGGATGAAGGGAATAAGCCATTGTTGGTACAGTAGGCAGGCTAGAAAAATGAAAAGCAACGTTGGAAAATCTATCATCACAGAGATAATTTTTTTACAAAGTACCATTAACTCAATAATAGCCTGAGCAAGTTTCAGACCACATACTTTACTAACCACCTGTTACTCAATTATAATTTTTACTGCTCGTGCTTTCTTTTTGCTCAACTTTCCTCCTTTACTAAAAAGTTTTTTTCAGTTGCATGAGTTACTAGTATTTTATATTAATGAAGTCATAACTTCATTAATATAAAATACTAGTTAAAGTATTGCCCATTTAAAAAATAAGTATTTGGGATTAGCTAATTTTCTTGTCCTACATACTTAGCTGATTTTTCTTGTCCTTTATCAACTAAATGTTTTCCACTCTTGGACTTATCAAAGAAAGTCTACAATTTCCTGTTACCTATTGACAGACCTGTTCAAATTATTGGCACATTCAGTCGCAGCAAACGATTATTAATTTAGTTTTATCATCATCCCATATCTGGTCTATTCTGTGTATTTGTTTATTGTTTTTCCCACCCCCACTATCCTATAACATATCCTCAGTGGACGTAAGCCACTTGAAGGCAGCAATTTACATCCATGTAATGCTTTAATATTTTGTCATTTTGGAATATAGAGTGAAAAATCTTATATATAGAGAGAGAGTTGAATTTTATTTTTGCAATAAGCTAAGTAATAATTTTTATCTATTCTTCACATTGGCCTTATAGGATTGTCTGCTATTTATTTAAGTTAGTTATCTCTCCCCAGTAGATGATATTTCAAAGTAAAGGGCAGATTCTTAAGTTAAAATTTTATTTCAGAATCAAAAGCATAGTGTTCATATGGTTGCTGTGTTAAAATAATTGCTGCTGCTTTTATTTCATTCCTAGATTATCAAGTAAATAGAAACTAAACTTTCTTGTCAATTTATACTTACCAAAATTGCAAAAGCTTATGAGGTAGAAAATCATGACCTGTTTGTCTCTGGACCCAACAACATACAATTTTAGAAGAAATTGAATAAGCAAATTCAAAGTGTAAGAATCCTAAAAAGATTGTAAATGAACTGTTATTAAAGATTCCTTTAACTACAGAACTAAAAGCCAAATTAGTTGTAGATTAGCAATGTGGGTTATCTTTTAAAATAACTTCACTTTTCCCTAATCAAAGAGATGTATAATTATAAAATTAACAAGTTATCATTTGTAAAATAAGTTGTCTCAGCTTATTGAGGCATAATCATTTTAGAAATATATTCATAGGGAAACAATTTGTTTTCCCTTCCAAAAGTATATACTCCCTCCTCTCAGAAGAATACAGTCCTTTTGGAGAGATAGCCTTCAGTGTCCAGTATCACTGAAAGTAAGAATACCCAGTCACTCAGAAATTCCACTAAATATTTCTTCCAGAGAAATTGTTGTAGTTGTCAAAAAGTTGTCAATATTGTATTCAAAATATTCATCAGAGCATACTTATAACAGGAATAACTGGAATCACTGAATCGGGTGCTATTTAAAACGTGTCTGATTCTGATAACCTTAACATTGATTGAGTTTCCTCCCCTGTAACAGGAGAATTGTAATTTAATTATTTCCTGGTGTTATCTGGAGTAAAATGTTTAATCAGCACCTAGGACACTGTAGGTATGATATGATACTGATTATAATCATTGATACTCACCTTTAAAGAAAGGTCAGATAAAAATGGGAAAGGATTTTACATGACCAAAAATGAGAATAACTACTATTTACTCCTTTGACTGTATAGGTCTATTTCTGTTACCTTTCTTAAAGCCCTAATGATGTCTGACTTTAATAGAGTAGCTAGCATCTTTAATCCTCACCCAACTATGGATTCTTGGCAGTATGTGTCAGCAGGGGCCCATATCTGCTTTGATATCCAGTACTAGCTCACTCAAGCCTCAATACATTTTTGAATGGGATTGAAACATTGTATAATTCAGTTAATGTCTTAATGTAAAGCCACAAAAATTTACTCATCTCTAACTTAAACCTTGAATTACTACAATATAATTCCTCTTGAGTATCATGTTGTCATCAAGGAGAAGATTGTTACAATATGCCATGTAACTTTTCTCGAATATAGTAAGTGCAATGCACTTTTCTGGAAGCTTTATTTTATTTGAAGTATAAAACCCGCATTTCTTCTGCCCTCCGGTATCATATTTAAAATTTTAAATGCCCATAGAAGGATATTCCAAATTCCAAATTCTACATACTTACTCTTGTTTGCATTTTTTAGTTTATATTTTTTCTACTGACTCTGTAAGATTTAGAAAGTATAGAAAAGTAAAAATTCATTTCCATAATACTTAACAGGTAATCAAAACATTTTTCTGAGCTATTTAAACAGAAGTATATATTTTCAGACTAATCCAAATAATGGTTCCAATTTTCACTTAATTCTGTGTATACCTATCCTGCAAGTTATTTTCAATTAGCATAACATTATCCAAGATACAGGAAAATATAGGAAGAAAGAATTTAGTTTATGAGTAAGCCGGAGAGTATAGCTAATGAATATGATGAGTATATAAGTTACTGTCAAAACGTGTAGTTTTGAAAATTAGAGGAGTTGCTAACCAGGCCAGACACAAGGACAATTGGTGTAAAAACTGGGGCTGTCCTGGGCAAACCGAGATAAATATTTATACTAGTGATTCTGATGCATATATATTTACCTTTTGAGAAAGACTTTGTCATTATTTCACTCAATTACATTTATTGAGTTCCAGGATGGGATCTAGATACTAGGGATCAGTGCAGAAGAAATCAGACCCCATGTTCATTCTCTGGGCATCCATCTCAAGCTTTCCTTTTTAATAGAGGTATTAACATTTTATGGCATTACTAATGTCTTAGAATGTAGCACACATAAACTATAACTAAGTTGTCCTATTTCGGTAGAAATGTGTAGTAAAACTGATTTTAAAAAATAACAGAATTTAAAAAAAATCTATACTTCCAAATGCCTCATGCTTTTAGAACTGATCTTCAGAGAAGAGCTAATAATGTATAAGAACATCTTTAAAGAAAAAATTAGTAATAGCTGAATAAAGTCTTTAATCTGTGGAACTATCCTTAAAAGACAAAATGTTTGTCATAGCAAGTGATTAAAAAAAACATAACTGAATGTAAGGGACAGAAACTGGAAAATAATAACATTATTACAGTTAAGGTTCCTTATAATCAGTTGAAAAAGATTTTTAGAACATCTACTTCCTTCTTCTCCCCAGAATCATCATTTCATATAATATTATACACAGCTCCTGATTTGTTTTCTGAATTGTAAGGAACAATCGTTTTTCTTATCTATCTTCACCAATGATAATGAACATATCTATTCAAATTCTCCTTCCATATTTGATCAGAAATATTGGTGTATTGCCTCAGTAATAGCAGTTTCTTAACAACAATTACAACAACAAACAAAACAAAACAAAACACACACACACACAAAACTTTACTTACTGTAAAGTTTGAGTAGAACACACAGCAATACCATGTTCGTTGTGGTGACCTCCATAGTTTGGTCCTCCATATAGCCCACTGATTGGCAGTGGTTACTTACCTAAATAACTTTTCCTTTTTGGACCTTATTTATGTGTGTGAACAGGTTGGAATAAACCTCTAAACTTTCTTCCAACTTGAACGTTTGGTAAGTGTTTTATTTTAACATTGTAATTGAATTTCTCAATGTCTTTCTCATTATTTTTGTCTCTTTGCATGTTTTCCAACTCTAGTTTTCTAATTTTCTCTTTTCTTTCCTTCACAGAGAAGTTTCTGAAGGAATAGATTTCATGCATTTTTTCACATCTAAAACTCTCATTAACACCTCAATTCTCAAACATGGCTCTTCTCTTACCATTTAACTAAAATAATTTTTTAGGTCACCAAAGACCTTTGTGTTACTACCCCAGGATAAACATATGAGTGCTTATCTCACTTAAGCTCTCTGTAGGATATGACCTTTTGGGGACACTTTCTCTATTTTGCAGTTCTCTCCATCATGGCCTTTCAAGATAATATCTTCTTTTTATTTATTTATTTTTTGCTTCTTTAGCCACTCTATTATTTTTTTTCTCTGTCCTCTTCTTTAATATTGATATCTCACATATTCATGTTAAACCTTTTCTTTAACTCTGTTTAAAGTTATAAAATTTCATCCATATCCATATGTTCAATTTTCACTTATTCTTAGGTTCATAAATCTCTATCACTAATCTTTTTTAGGTTCTGTTTTACCACATACACAACAAATATTTATTTGAATATCCAACAGGTACCTTAAATTCAACAAATGTAAAAAAGACCACTGTAGTCCCCCAATCCCAAATATTTTCCTCCTGAGGTGGCCCTTATCATTGTATATGGTACTCAGTTGCCTGAATCTTTAAATTCTATCAATTTTGTCCACCTTAAAAAAATTCTCAAACTATTCTTTTCTTTTTATATTCATTATAATGACTTTGGGATGCCCTTATTATTCCTTGTATTTATGTGTTAATAATGTAAGAGCCCTCTGAGTAGTCTCTTGTTTTTCACCCCTACCACTATCTAAAATGTTGACATAGCTTGAGCTTTCTGAAATAATGAACTTATTCTAGTCTTTGTCTTCTTGGCATCCTTCAGTATCTTTTTTTTTGACTTTTAAGATAAGGTCAGAATTACTTAACATGGAAAAATAAAACCTTCCAGATTTGGCTCCTGCCCACCTTTTCTCATTAACCCACTATATAGCATGCTGTAATTATCTACATATTTATTTCTTCCTTTGAACCATGAGTCCCTTGATGATGGGGTCTATGAAATATCTCCTGAGCCCCAATTCCTAAAAAAGTGTCCCAACATCTAAAATATGTTCAAAAGATGTTAATTATGTAAATTATTTTTAATTGAAAGATATATTATCAAGCTCAATCAAAGTAAAATTAGGCTACTATCCTCTCAATGTTATATAGAATAATACCTCTATCAAAAGAATTAGACACCTAAATTCTAATCTTGAATCTCTTACTAATTAGTTGTGTAACTTGCACCAAATCACGTAACTTTCCTGAGCCTCAGTTTCTTACTTATAAAATGATTTTGTAGTGTTAGATGATTTCTCCAGCCTCTTCTAGTTCCGACTTTCTGTGCAACCTGGTACTGTTCCATGGTCATAATTTAATGAGACACATTAACTTTTCAGGCCTCTGAGGGACAATTTCCCTAGCACTCAAACATAGTGTTTCACCCTAGTGTCTGTCCTATATCTAAGTATGTTTTGCCCCCGGGAACATAGGCTCAGAGTGCTGCACTGGCAGAGAATATTTTCTCATTTGGTCTTATATAAAGGGGAAAAATGGTGTCATAACTCCAGTGGATTTATTTCCTGCTAACTTTAAAAGTTAAGAAATGCTTGAAAATATATCCCCAATGTCCCTGATTAGAACATCCTGTGGAGACAAATTAATTTTCTCTAAATGACATTTGAAAACTTGCTGAGGGCAAAGAACAGGAGAATGTGGCTATCCAGTGAGTCATTTTATAATTTCAGGATGAAATTGACCACCTTGTATGATAAGTTTTGGGGAGCAAACAGGACAAGGTGAGTTTTCCCCAGCTATGAGCAAAGTACTTATTACTAATTTAGAAAAGGGAGGGATAACAGTCTGGAAAATTATAGGTCCATTTAAATACCTAAATGTGCTATAAATATTTTTGCCAAGATTTTGGCAACAAGACTTGAAAAAGTTATAGGTAAATTAATGCACAGGGACCAAGTTGGATTTATGAGGCATGAAATAATTATAGGTAGTATGAAGAAGAGTTTTCTGTTAATGCAAATTGATAGTGATACTCAAGACTCTGGTGTTTGCAAATTCTGTTAATATCCAGGAAGTGCATAATAAAAAGGAATAGAAATATAACTAAGCAAATATTAAATCATGTAAGTTTATAAGAAGTGTTGTCTTTTGAAGAAGGTACTATTATTGTAGCAAAATAGGTTGTATATTCATGGTGCCAAACACCCAACATAGAGAGATAATTGCTTTTTTTTTCTTGTAGGTTGGCTACATGTTAAAAGTCATTATTAGGAAGGTTGTGCTTATTTTACTATTTTCTTATCTTATTTTTTATGATTAAACAATGACCTAAG
Source organism: Hyperoodon ampullatus (assembly GCF_949752795.1). Classification (NCBI taxonomy): domain Eukaryota; kingdom Metazoa; phylum Chordata; class Mammalia; order Artiodactyla; family Ziphiidae; genus Hyperoodon; species Hyperoodon ampullatus. Next base: position 69,438,950 of record NC_136922.1, read on the forward strand.
TCACCAGTATGACACATTTTAAATAATACATTCTCAGTCACAGGGATTTGAACTAATTTAGGAGTTGCAAATTTAAAATGCTGATGGTAATATATTCTCACCAAGTTTAAAGAAATTTGAGTGAGATGTATGTAATCCTTTTGACTGAACAAATTAACATTTGAAATTTCATAGAATCAGAAAGAAAATGATACATGTCAGTTACCAGCAAGGTGATAGATAAGACACTCCGAAGAGTCCTCCTCCTACAAAACAATTAAATCTTGCATATAAGTACATTGTTGGGTTTCAAGAAATAAGGAACATATTCAAGGGCCCAAATAAGCAATCAACACAGCTATAAGTTGAAGCTTGAGTAGAAAGCTGTGTTAAGAATAAGTTAACCTGAAAGCTGAGTTTGTCCAAGGTATATACCCATGCCAAATGTGGGGTTAAATGCTACTATATGAGAGTGTATCAGAGTGTGCAGAAGCCTAAGCAGGAGATTCAACAAGCCTCAAGTCATTACCAAAACCTCTTGAATCATAGCAGAAGCAAACATGAATCTTCTGTAGTTTAAAGCATCTCACTTTTAGTCCCTTAGGATTTCCACAGAGTAAGAGCAAGAAAAGACATGCTCATAATCAGAGATCACAAAACACAGAAGGAAACAGGCACAAGGGTGAACATCAGCGTAAAGAAGAAGCACGTCAGATGTTTTAAAAAAGTTTGTTTTTAAAGTATAATTGGTATTCAACAAAAGGAGAGAAAATAGAATTATATGAAATGCTCAATTAAAACCACAAAAGGCAGACAAAATGTAGAAGACAAAAGTAGAAACAGGGCTTCCCTGGTGGCGCAGTGGTTGAGAGTCCGCCTGCCAATACAGGGGACACGGGTTCGTGCCCCGGTCCGGGAAGATCCCACATGCTGCAGAACGGCTAGGCCCGTGAGCCATGGCCGCTGAGCCTGCGCGTCCGGAGCCTGTGCTCCGCAACGGGAGAGGCCACAACAGTGAGAGGCCCGCCTACCGCAAAAAAAAAAAAAAAAAAAAAAAAAAAAAAAAAAGTAGAAACAAGGGCAAGAAGTGGAAAACAGTAACAAATATGGTAGATAGCTATCCAACCGTATCAATAATCACTTATATGTCAATGGTCTAAATATACCAATTAGACAGATAGTCAAAGTTGATAAAATAACATGACCACAATATATCTTGTCTACAAGAAACCCACTTTAAATATTAAGACACATTAGATTAAAGATAAAGGGATGATGAAAAGTATGTCATGCAAACTCTAAACAAAAGAGTGCGTAGTTGTATTAATTTCAGACAAAGCAGATGTCAGAGCAAAGAAAGTTATCAGAGATAAAGAGAGGATTACATAATGATAAAGAGGTCAATACAACAAGAAGACATAACAATCCTTAATAAATATGAACCTAACAATAGAACATTAAAATACAAGAAGCAAAAAACTGATAGGACTACAAGGAGAAATAGATGAATCTGCTGTTACAGTTGAAGACTTCAATATTCCTCTGTCAGAAATGAACAGATCCAACAGGCAGAAAATCAGTATGGACATAGCTGAACTCAATACCATCAATTAACTAGATATAATTGATATCTATCAATGACTTCATCAAACAACAGCAGAATACACATGATGTTTGAGCTCATATGGAACATTCACCAAGATAGACCACGTTCTGTGCCACAAATCACACCTTAAAAATTTAAAAGAATAGAAATCACTTAAGGTTTGTTCTCATATCAACATGGAATTAAATTAAAAATCAATGACAGATTCCACATATAAATGATATCATAGGATACTTGTCTTTCTCTGTCTGACTTACTTTATTCAGTATGACAATCTCTAGCTCCATTCATGTTCCTGCAAATGAAATGAACTTGTTTACAAAATGGAAATAGAGTCACAGATATAGAAGCTAAACTTACGGTTACAGGGGTAGAAGTGGGGGAAGGATAAACTGGGAGATTGTGATTGACACATACACACTACTATATATAAAATAGGAAACTAATAAGGACCTACTTTATAGCACAGGGAACTCTACTCAATACTTTGTAATGACCTATATGGGAAAAAGAATCTAAAAAAGAGTGGGTATATGTACATGTATAAGTGATTAATTTTGCTGTATACCTGAAACTAACACAGCATTGTAAATCAACTATACTCCAATAAAAATTTTTTTTAAAACCTTTATTACATATTAAAAAGATCAGTGACAGGGCTTCCCTGGTGGCGCAGTTGTTGAGAGTCCGCCTGCCGATGCAGGGGACACGGGTTCGTGCCCCGGTCCGGGAAGATCCCACATGCTGCGGAGCAGCTGGGCCCGTGAGCCATGGCCGCTGAGCCTGCGTGTCCGGAGCCTGTGCTCCGCAACGGGAGAGGCCACAACAGCGAGAGGCCCGCGTACTGCAAAAAAAAAAAAAAAAAAAAAAAAAAAAGATCAGTGACAAAAGATAGCTGGAAAATTCCAAAATATTGTATATTAAACAACACATACAGGGATAAAGAAGAAATTTCAATAGAATTTTTAAAAAAACTTTGAACTAAATGAAAGTGAAAATACAATGTTTTAAAATTGTCAAATTATTAATCAGTTGTCAATTTCAAATTATCAAAATTTGTGGGATACAGCAAGAGCAGTGCTTACAGGAAAATTTATAGCATTTAATGCATATGCTGATCATCAGATTATTTACATAATATATCATAAAACAATCTAAACAAATTTCAAAGAACAGATCTGTTAAGAAAAAACTATACTCTTCCTGTGTGTTTCTCCTTTACTACTCCCACAGAGCACTTCACCGTTGACACTTCTGATCACCAAATGTATGTGGGTTTTTCCTACACTAATCAATTCTCTGCCATACCAGCTGGGTGTCCTACAATTTAACTCAATTCTGACCCTGTCTACCTGGAGATAACATAAGACCCCATAGCTTAAAGTCTCAGTCCCACAAGCGCTCCACCCTCCACCTCAGCTGCGAATTGCAAGTACCTGTTGCCTGTGCTGCTGGATATAAATCAGAGGTTCCCACAACTCCCTCCTTGGGTTCAGCTGATTGTCTGGAGTGGCTCACAGAACTCAGGAAAACAGTTTACTTACTAGATTACCAGTTTGTTAGAAAAATATGTAACTCGGGAATAGCCAGATGAAAGAGATACATAAGACAAAGAATGTGGGAAGGGGCATGACATTTCCATGCTCTATCTGAGCATGCTTCTCTCTCAGCACCTCCATGACCTCACCAACCCAAAAGTTCCCTGAAACTGGTACCTTTGGGATGTTTATGGAGGTTTCTTCATATTGGCATGATTCATCATTAACTCAATTTTTAGCCCCTATCCCCTCCCTGGAAGTTAGGGGATGGAGCTGAAAGTTCCAAGCTTCTAATCAGAGCTTAATCTTTCTGGTGACCAGCCTCCATCCTGGAGTCCACCAGGCATTGCCTTATTAGAACAAAAGATGTTCCTCACACCCAGGAAATCCCAAGGGAATTGTTATTCAATGCCACTTCTACATAAACACAGTTTCCAGATATGTAGATTGTTGCTGAGATTTCTATTCAGTTCCATTGTTGAATTTGTTTGGCCTTGTGCTAGTACTATACTGTCTAAATTATTACAGCTATTTAATTAATAATTAATGAGGTAAGGTCTTGTCAACCCCCTACCTGTGCTTCTTGTTAGGGAATATCCTGTATATTCTGGAGTCTTTTTTTTTAGCCTCGTTATTCTAAATCAATAATCCACTTTCAACCACATTGTCATCATCATTTGATATTACATTTGACAATTAACTCAACAGAAACATAGTTGGCATCTACCATATGCATGTACTTGAGGTATACCTGGGGCTCCAGTACTGAATTATGTTGTTATGGCTCCTGACCTAAGAGAGCTTATAGACAAACTCTGGATATCTTTTACCAGTCTCAAAGATACCAAGCATTTTCTCTTTCAAAGGAATGTGAAATTCAAAGTTGAAGAAGAAAATATGACTGTCTTCCTCCTGATTTTAAAAGATGCAAAATAAGACTGAACCTTAGTAGTTTGTGTCTGAGCATAACTCTGACTTCCAGCCAATTCCCAATATGTTTTTAGTGTCTGAGAGGTCCATACATCTGTATACCTTTCTCCATATTTGTGAAAGTCTGAAAAATTGGTAAAAGTCTGTTAAAGCAAAATTAGTCCAGCCCTCAGGAAAAGTAGAGGAGGTGCTTCCATGGTGCGATATATGTGTTTCTAAGAAGGTCCTGCTCTTCTAAATAGTCATCATCCTGAGTTGATGGCTAAATTTTAAATAATTAAATCTTTACGTACCAGGGTGATCAACTGCTATAATGCAGCTAACATTGTTGGTGATGGTAGGAAGTATTTTAATTAAGCAAAGTAAGACTTTTGAGGATTAATTGTCAGTTAACTTCTAAAATGACAACTAACCAGCTGAGGACGAACTTTCATAAAGAAGAAGGATAAAGAAAATGTCTTGAAAATCCTTCCCTCTGAGGCCAGACAGCAAATAAAGACAGTGGGGAAGCAGAGGGTCAATAGAAAGAAGTGACAAACCAGCATTCTCACATTTCTACTTAGCCTATCCCTTTCTTACTGCTTGAACTTAAGCTGTGAATTTATGGAGTATTCTGTTCTCAAAGAACTTTGCCAGTTTGAACAACACTGGACCTGAAAAGAGTGATGAAACCAGAGAGCACATATAGCTAGAAGAGTGCAGATGAGATAGCAAAGGCTTGTCAAGAGATAGAAGCCTTTTAAAAAAATGTTTTTAGAAGGGCTGGCATATTACCATAGAGCAATAAGGACACTAAGTTCCAATTGAGGAACATATTAGAGACCAGGAAGTGCTATATAATTCTGTATTCAAATCCAATGAAAATGAAGAGCCAGGGAGGTTAAGGGAGTTAAGGTTGAGCTGAAATGGGGCAAGGCAGCAATTTATTAGATGGTATTTGCTGGTACCTATGCTAGAGCAACTTTTTGAAATCTCATGTGCTGTCTGCATTTGCACTTAGGAATAGGCCCATCAGAAGACATGGGTCCCAAAGCTCATTGCCTAACTAAACTCTCCATATGTGGTAAAAGAAGCCCTAAAAAAAACCCTGCTAAATAGGAGAGAACAAATGAACAGAGAGAAGCCGTTTCAGTACCCTTCTGGTTGAGAACAAACTCTGTTTTAATGCTAAGACTCATTAAACTTCTATAAAATGAAAATCTATTAAATTTCTTTATAAGGTCTCTTCTGTAAGTTAGCTAAGTGTATACAAAAGGTCCCAGATGCCACGGGCATTTGTGTTTGTCCAATAGTTAGAAATGTACATTTTTTGGGGGTACAGATGTACTTCTTTGCAAAGCAGAAATAGAGACACACATGTAGAGAACAAACTTATGGACACCAAGGGGGGAAGGGAGGGCAGGATGAAGTGGGATATAGGGATTGACATATATACAATACTATGTATAAAATAGGTAACCAATGAGAACCTACTGTATAGCACAGGGAACTCTACTCAGTGCTCTGTGGTGACCTAAATGAGAAGGAAATCTTAAAAAGTGGGAATATATGTATACATATAGCTGATTCACTTTGCTGTAGAGCAGAAACTAACACAACATTGTAAAGCAACTATACTCCAATAAAAATTTTAAAAATAAATAAAAAAATAAAAGCAAAAAACAAAAAATATACATTTTCCCCCTTCTCTTTTCTTTCCTTTCCACTTCTTTTATCCCTCCCTTTGTCCCTTCCTTCCTTTTTTCTTTCTTTTTTCTTCTTAATTTTTGTTTGCTTCTTTGATCTAGATTTAGAACACAAGTGGATTTCAGAAGAAAGCAAAGAATTGAGATGGGAGAAATGATGCCTAGGATTAGGCCACATGTTTGAGTTTGTAATATGTTTTCATTCTCTCTTCTCAATTTTGAATATAATCACAATTTGGAAAAAAAATGCTTCACAGCTTGCATACCTGACTCCTCATTCTCTCTTGTTTTTATTATTTCCGAAATGAGCTCATATTTGATAGGATTTTAAGGGACTAGTTTTACAGAGCTTATGTTTCCTTATTTAAAGAAGAATTAATCAAGGGTGTTTAACATCATAATTGTCCAGAAGGCCAACTTTAAGCACTTTGGGTTTTTTTAAAATTAATTTTTATTGGATTATAGCTGCTTTCCAGTGATGTGTTAGTTTCTACTGTACAGCAAAATAAATCAGCTGTATGTATACATATATCCCCTCTTTTTTGGATTTCCTTCTCATTTAGGTCACCACAGAGCATTGAGTAGAGTTCCCTGAGCTATACAGTAGGTTCTCGTTAGTTATCTATTTTATACGTAGTATCAATAGTGTATATCTGTCAATCCCAATCTCCCAATTCATCCCACCCCCCTGTTACCCACCTTGGTCTCCATACGTTTGTTCTCTACATCTGTGTCTCTATTTCTGCTTTGCAAATAAGATCATCTATACCATTTCTCTAGATTCTAAATATATGTGTTAATGTACAATATTTGTTTTTCTCTTTCTGACTTACTTCGCTCTGTAGGACACTCTCTAGGTCCATCCACGTCTCTGTAAATGACCCAATTTCATTCCTTTTTATGGCTGAGTAATACTCCATTGTATATATGTACCACATCTTTTCTACCCATTTCCTCGGTTGATGGACATTTAGGTTGCTTCCATGTCCTGGCTATTGTATATAGTGCTGCAGTGAACATTGGGGTGCATGTGTCTTTTTAAATTATGATTTTTCTCTGGGTATATGCCCAGTAGTGGGATGGCTGGGTCATACGGTAGTTCTATTTTTAGTTTTTTAAGGAACCTCCATACTGTTCTCCATAGTGGCTGTATCAGTTTACATTCTCACCAACAGTGCAAGAGGGTTTCCTTTTCTCCACACCCTCTCCAGCATTTATTGTTTGTAGATTTCTACAAACAAGTATGAAGTGATACCTCATTGTAGTATTGATTTGTATTTCTCTAATAGTGATGTTGAGCATCTTTTCATGTGTTTGTTGGCCATCTGTATGTCTTCTTTGGATAAATGTCTATTGAGATCTTCCACCCATTTTCTGATTGGGTTGTTTGTTTTTTTCATATTGAGCTGCATGAGCTGCTTGTGTATTTTGGAGATTAATCCTCTGTCAGTTGCTTCATTTGCAAATATTTTCTCCCATTCTGAGGGTTGTCTTTTCATCTTGTTTCTGGTTTCCTTTGCTGTACAAAAGATTTTAAGTTTTCTTAGGTCCCATTTGTTTATTTTTGTTTTTATTTCCATTTCTCTGGGAGGTGGGGCAAAAAAGATCTTGCTGTGATTTATGTCAAAGAGTGTTCTGCCTGTTTTCCTCTAAGAGTTTTATAGTATCTGGCCTTACATTCAGGTCTTTAATGCATTTTGAGTTTATTTTTGTGTATGGTGTTAAGGAGTGTTCTAATTTCATTCTTTTACATGTAGCTGCCACTTTTATTACATTGTTATGGCAATGTGGAATTTGTTTTTCAAATACACATTATTATCTTGCACATTATTTTATAAAATAAAAATAATTACTACTGCATTTCAATTAGATTTATTGCCAAATAAGTGAAATGCCTTAATTTTTAAGTCATGTGCTCTGTTTTGTGAACTATTTGTGGAAGAGAAGCAATTCTGTATACCACAGAACAATCAAAATATCTAGAACACAGCCTCATTTTACTTCATCTGGTTTTCTCTAAGAAGTTGTGTGTAGTAATATTGTTTAAACTAATGAAAGTATTATTTTGCTGGGAAAAAAATAACTTAGCCTCATATGTTCATTTATACAGTGGACACAAAACTTTGAAATGCATCTCTTTCTTATTAAATATTTTTAGTTTCCACATATTTCAAATACTCCAATATTTTAAAAAAACAACTAAATTGACATTTCAGATTTAGTTCAATATATAAAGCTGCCTTCATTCAGCCTGAAAAATATTTTGATTTTTTAAATGACTCACTTATTCTCATAGAAATTTACATTGGGTATATGACCCTCATAAGCTAAGAAAATATGAAATTGCCACAAAATGGCAAATGAATTACAGCATAAAGGTCATTTTTAAAATTTCTGACAGTTCAGAACATTAGAAGGTCAAAAACCAGTGGCACATTGTCCTGTGCTGAAAAACATCTTGATTTAATCAAGGCACTCTGTAGCCTTGTATAATTCAAAATAATTGTAATGTCTGTGAAATCAGACATTCAGACATGTAAGTTACTGTTTTAATAAGAAATGGATCAAGACTTAGAGAAATGTTGCATTTACTTCCTTGTTTTCTTATAAGTAAATGTAACTTTCCAACACAAAGACATTTCTTCCTTCTGTTTATTCTTTAAAGTCAAATTTGCACACTTGATGTATGTTCTCAACACTAATGAAATGTCTGTCCAAATGTATAACAACTCAGAAGTATAACAATTATAAATTCAAGGATAATTTGTCCTTGAAATTTAGGTTTTTACTGTCTTTCATTGAATGGAAATTTGAGATGGTCTTTGTGGGGAATTATTTTGATTAGTATAACCACTAATTCCTCTGAAATACTCTTTTATATGCTTAGGGATTACCTTATTTCAAGTTAGAAAAACACATATTTTTTCTTTGCTCTTTTTTTCATCTACAGAGCAAAAGAATTTCATGGTTCAAAAACATCATTGGCTAGCCAACTTAACAATATTAACTATATCCTAGTAAGTGAAACTCATGAGTAAATTTTTCAAGAAATAGTGTGTTGAAAGACCATGGAAATTGGAGCCAATAAACATAAGTTTGAATTCTAATTTTGCCACATTCTAGCATTGTGAAAACAGAAGATCATTCTCTGAATCTCCCTTTTTTTTAATGTATAAGAGGAAGACAAAAACCTCACTAAAAACTCAAGTATTTTTGTAAGGAATAAGTAAATGTATGTACACGTACACATTAATGAACCCTAAAATGCTATAACATCTATGTTAATATATAGAACAAAAGATAAAGCAGTCCTTGGGAATGTAAATTGGTGCAGCCACTGTGGAAAATGGGATGGAGGTCCTTCAAAATATTAATAATAGAGCTACCATATGATCCAGCTATTCCACTCTTAGGTATATATCTGAAGGAAATGAAATCACTATCTTGAAGAGATATCTGAACTCCCATGTTCATTGCAGCATTATTTACAATAGACAAGACATGGAAATAACCTAAGTGCCTACCAATGGATGCCTAGATAAAGAAAATGTGTGTGTGTGTGTGTGTGTACACACACAATGGAATATTATTCAACCATAAAAAGAAGGGAATCCTGCCATCTGCAGCACCATAGATGGACTTCAAAGGCATTATGCTACATGAAATAAGTCAGACAGAAAAAGAAAAATACTGTATGATCTCACTTATATGTTGAATCTGAAAAACAAACAAACAAAACAAACTCATAGAAACATAAAATAGATTGGTTGTTGCCAGAGTGGGGCAAATGGATGGAAAAAAGAAATGTAAGATAAAGTAGACTTGATTATTTAGAAATTGGGCAAATTAGATGATATTTTACTCTGAGAGCTAAATATAAAATCAACATAGCATAGCTAAGCAAAATTATCAAAATACAGAATGACCCCCATTAGACATGATAGAAACCAAATAGTATAATAAAATTGAAAAAATAAAACTAGGTTAAAACCAATTTATTCAGGAAGGGCGTTGACAGCAAAAGACACTTAAGAAATTCAATTATCAACTCTATGGACTCCCATTTGACTCCACATTGATGGTTTACCATGACCTTTAAGTCCAATTACTATTTAATTAAATTTCATTCTACCATCATTTAATATGCTATGGGAGCCCAGTTTTCTTCCTCAGACCTCCAGGGATTTTTTTTTTTTAGGGAAAAGTGCTATTTCATATATTCGTCTGTAACTCAGTTCTTACTTTTAATCTCCATTTTGTCTCCTGCTGTACAGATTCTTTACCATTATTCTTTATCCCTACCAGACCCTTGTTAACTTCCTCCATCTTCCCATAGAACCACCCAGTTGAGAATGAGTGCATAACAATATGCAATTTGTGACCAAAACCCCAAGGGTCATGAGTGTGGGTAGCAATTATAGCACAGCACAGAACAGCATAGAACTTCCAAGTTACTCAGCAGCCATATCTAATCACTGGATAACTTCACAATTCATATCTCTTTGAAGAGTCTCAGCTTTGTAAGCTTCTTGTTTCCATTCTTTTTGGTTGTCTCTCCCTAAAGCAAAAATCTCCCCGCTCTCCATAATGAAGAGCAATTCAGTACCCTACAAATTAACTGCACATCCTCTCTGTTTAGGCAAAATTTACTAGTGTGGTCTATTTAAAAAAGGGTCCAGTGAACACTTCCAGAACTCTACACTGGCTAATTGTTCCTTTCCTAGGGCTGTCTTAACTAGGTAGCAAAAGCCATGTGGCTTAAAACAACAGAGATTTATTCTCTCACAGTTCTGGATGCTAAAAGTGCAAAATTTATTCTCTCACAGTTCTGGATGCTAAAAGTGCAAAATTTAGATGTCAGCATGTTGATTCCTCCCAGAATTTCTGAGAGATAATCTATTCCATGCCTCTCTCCTAGCTTCTGGTGGTTGCCAGGGATCCTTGGTGTTTCTTGGCTTATAGACTCATCACTCCAATCTTTGCTTTTGTCTTCACCATGGCCTTTTCCCAATGAATCTGTGTGCAAATTTCCCTCTTATGAAAACATCAGTCATTGGATTTGAGCCCACCCTAATCCAATATTACCCTCTATTTTAACTTGATTATATCTGTAGAGACCCTGTTTCAAAAGAAGGTCACATTCACAGATTTAGGGGTCTGGATTTCAATATATCTTATTGATAGACACAACTCAATCCATAAAATGAGACAAATGGCTTAAGAAGAAACCTTGAAACTAGACTCTTCTCTATGGTTGGCCAGCCCCAATTTTTGGCAGAGCTGCTACCCTCTGATATGAAACATCCGACTTATTCAGTGCTGAATATTTTTGTGTTGTGTAGGGGGACAGAGTATGCCACTCCGAAATATTTCATTTTGGCATAAGGATAATTTTAAGCTGAAGGCAGTTGAGAAGAAACAGATACAAGAAATCTCTCTGTCCTCCCCTATTTGCCTAATAGCAGAACATACATTTACAAAGGTGACCTCTTCCCCTCTCTACCAGGAAGGACAAAAGTTAATCACTGGAGACAACTTCAGACCTTTATCAGCTTAGTGACAGCACCAGAGGAATTTATATAACAAACTTTACTAACTGGATTTATCTATCATTAGTTTCCTAGCTATTCACCTTCCCACAATTTGCCAACCTTAGAGACCCAAGGTCTTTTTCCTTTGTTTTTCCTTTGTTGTCACTTCTCTAAAATATGTATTGTTCTTCTGCTAAGATGCTATATAAGCCCAAGTTTTAACCAAATCTTTGAGTTGCTCATCTTGTGTATTCCCATGTGTTAACATGCATCCCATGCATGTTAATAAATACCTGTTTGTTTTTCTTTTGCTAATCTGTCTTTGGCCAGTCTAATTTACAGGGTCCCAGCTGGAGAACCTAAGATGAGTAGAGGAAGAGATTTTTCTTCTCCTACAACTCCTATAAGTACCGTTGAGCTCTATTCTGGGATGCAGATAAATTACCTGGGAATAGACGAATCCTTTTAGATCTTCCTTTTAAGATTTGTTAGGTGGAAACAGAGCAGTGCTCAGTTTATCACTAATTATTCACCACAATTGAGGCAAGACTTCTAAGTACTCCATGAATCATGAGGTTTTCCAGTTAGGTCAGTGGGAACAGGCACTATTTTCGGCCCCATGTTAGTGCTAACATGTTTACTTCTAGTCTTCTGGGTGATTCTTTCCCTGGCTTTTGGGGAGTTTCCTCACACACACATGTTGATGAGTATTATGGGGGCTTATCTGTGGACCTCTAGATTTCTCTCTCTGGGCAGCCCTTATTCACTAGCATTCTGTGCTGTCAACCCTACCTACTTTGGTCTCCCAAGACTCTCACCTTTATCTCCTCAAATCAGGGAGTCTGCTGATCGCTGGTTGGGTCTTCCCCCATGTGCTGCAGCCTTTTGAAGCTTTACCATAGGTTAGGTTTCCAATATTTTGCAGTTATGAACAGTGCTGCAGTGAATAACTTTGTGCTTATGTATTTTTATATTGTTAGAGGTGAATCTTCACAGTAGGTATCTAGAAGTGTAATTACTGGATCAAAAAGAAAGCACACATGAAGTTTTGTTGTGTATTGCCAAAATTTTTCTCTGAAGTTTGTATTGATTTCCATTTTCAGTAGCAATGAATGAATGTGCCTGTTTCTCCTCAGCCTCATGAAGAGAAAATATTGTCATGTTTTAAAATTATTGTCAGTCTGTTGGTTGAGAAATGGTATTTCGATGTTGTTTTAATTTGCATTCTCTAATTAAGAGTGAGCTTGAACTTATTCTTATAAATTCTCTATTTTTTGGGTAGTTTTATCAATATATTTTGTTTGATTTGAATGTCAGCTTGATATACTGAGAATAAGATATCTATCAGTTATTAAAGTGGAGATATTATTTAGGCAGAGATATACAAGAATGAAATTCAAAGGGAAATGCTAAACTAAAATATGAAATTAAACATAATTAGTTATAAACAGCAAGACTCAATGAGATCATATACAGAAGGTCTTTAGTCAACATCTGTAAATCAATTTATTAATTTGTAGGGAAGCGTTTCAGATGAAAAACAGAAAAAGACTTAAAACTAAGCACTGAAACTGTGCAAAATTCAGAGGTCAGGTAGAGAAGGAGGAGGTCAAATAGAAAATTAAGGAATGATGGACCAGAAATAGCAATACCACAAGAGGGGAGAATTGCCAGTGACCTAAGTTGTTTCTAGAAGAACTGAGTATAAATTATAGATTTTTTTCTAAGATGGCAAGTAAAACAAAGATACATTGGAATACTTCTTATTAAGGTACACTTTCTTAATGCAAGTCGGTCCTTCATCTGCCTGCTCTAGACAACAAAACTCTATGTACAATAGTGAGTTGGCTATAAAGGAAGAGCTTTTTCTAACCATTATATGACCTGAAATTACTGCTGTAATGTGAAGAGGTCACTAATCAAACTTCAGAGCAGAAGCTTCAGTAGAAGGATTTAATCTTTCATGAAATATAATGCTAAATAAAGAAACCTCATAGTGACCATTTGCAAATAAGGACATCTATGAAGTGTATATGAGATGAATGTCAGGAAGTTGGGCACCTGTTTGGTACATATGCACTGTATAAGTAAAAAGAAAATTAACTGCTGCTGGAAATGTCATATTTGAGAAATGTTTTTAAAATGCTACAGACAAAGGCAAATTTAGAGCAAAAAACAAAATGTCATTGGAAATATTTCTAAAATGTATTAAATGCTAAGCTCTTTGAGAACTATGTGTATATATGTGAGTATATTCATAGTCATATTTTTATGCCTGAGTATTTAATTTATTCAGACTTAAAGTATTAGAGAATTGATATAAACCTAATGTTTCCAATAGCAATAGAGATTTGAAAAGGATGCTAAAACAGTACAGAAATTACTTTATTTGGACAAGTTCTTGGTCATTCAGGAAGAATTATGGACTCAGCATTTCAGGAGTACCGATTTTTCCATGATTTTCATATGTTTATTTATTTATTTATTTATTTATTTATTTATTTATTTTTTTTGCGGTACGCGGGCCTCCCACCGCTGCGGCCTCTCCCGCTGCAGAGCACAGGCTCCGGACGCGCAGGCCCAGCGGCCACGGCCCACGGGCCCAGCCGCTCCGCGGCACGTGGGATCCTCCCGGACCGGGGCACGAACCCGTGTCCCCTGCATCAGCAGGCGGACTCTCAACCACTGCGCCACCAGGGAAGCCCTATTTATTTATTTTTAAAAAAATTTTTTTTGCGGTACGTGGGCCTCTCACTGTTGCGGCCTCTCCCGTTGCGGAGCACAGGCTCCGGACGCGCAGGCCCAGCGGCCATGGCTCAGGGGCCCAGCCGCTCCGCGGCATGTGAGATCTTCCCGGACCGGGGCACGAACCCGCGTCCCCTGCATTGGCAGGCGGACTCTCAACCACTGCGCCACCAGGGAAGCCCTCATATGTTTATTTTTTTGTTCAATGTTCAAAAGAAATTATGTTTGGAAGTAAGTTTAAGAACCTTCATAACCTTTTGTTAATGAACCTGCTGTCTCTCTGCATAGATTTGCAAATATTTTTATCAGATTTAATTATTGATGAAAAAGTACTTTCTTTGTAAGAACTGAGCTTCAATGGACCTCCAATTTCTAAAGTAGATATTAACACTCTTTTTTCACTATAGAAAGGGTATATACAAATAATTCAATTTCTTGTTTAATTATTATCTTAATAATTTAGTCTTTGAACAAATGAGGCCAAGTCTGTTAATAATTTGATAAAATATGATTCAAGTAGTTGGTAGTATAGTTCAGTTTTTTTGGATGGTAAAACTCAAATGTTATGTTTGAACTCTTAATCATATCATGCATACGATTTTGTTTCTTTTTTGTTAGCATCATTTTCATTAGTGACCTTTGCTCTTGATTTATGTTTAATCTACTTACATTATAGAACTTAACTGTGGATATGAGAACAAAATGCTTAATCAGGACATTTCCAATGTATTTACAATTATTTTTATAAGTAAGAAATCCTTTTCAGTCTATTTGCCTGTTATTATGTACCATGTTGTTTTGCAACGTCTTGCGTGTATGTGTGTGTGTCTATGTAAAGATACCATATTATCAAGAGTTAGTGAGAGTGATCTTTATTTACATCCTTACCAAAAATTGGCATTGTTAAACTTTTTTCATGTATTGTTCCTTTAATTTTCCCTTCTAGGAAACACCTATTAATATATATATATATTTTTCTATTGGGTTGCATATTTTAAATTTATTTATAAAAGTTATGTAATTTAGGTAAAATTGTTTTTTCATTATGTATATTTTCTTTTTTACTCTTACTTTATGGTGTTTTTGATAAACAGAAGTTGTTCATATAATCAGATTTTTCAACATTTTAAAATTATTTACACATTTTGGGACTATTTCAAGAAATATTTACCTATTTCTAAATAAATGTGTCTGATATTTTTTAAGAATATAAGTTATTTTACATGGGAAGAAACCTTTTTGTAGCCCCATCTTTTACTAATGTTGAGGCTCCTTAGCTGTGCTGTCTAATAACTTATGTGCTAGCTATGTGTGGTGTTGTAAATTTAAATTTAAATTAGTTAAACTTAAATAAAATTAAACATTATATCCTTGGTTTCACGAGGCATATTTCAAGTTCACCCTCACATGGCTAGTGGCTACTATATTGGCGAGCACAACTATAGAACACTTCCACATAGAAAGTCCTATTGGACAGTACTGCTAGAGGACATGGGCTCTCTCTCAATTCCTTGTCCAAGATTAGTTTCCTTTTTTCCATACATGTATAGCCCTTTAACTAGAGCTTTGAGAATTAGCATCTTAATTTTTAATGCTCTAGTTTCCTGATTTGGATATTTGTCCTTTCTTTAATATTTGCTTATTTCTTCAATTTAATATCTCTGTTCATCTAAATAGGTTCTTTGGGATTTTCCTTAACTTACTATGAACTTAGAAATGCATCTTAAAATATGCTTATTGTAATTTATTCAGTATCTATGAGTTTTCAAAGGGCAGTAGACCACTATGATATTGGAATAAAAGACAAGATTAACATTTTTATTATTCATATATATTTTCTTTTTTTGTGTGAACTGCCACAATATTGCCCTTTACAAATTACCAATTTCTGGTATTTTTTTTTTTTAATGAACTTGAAGGAAATCTGAAGGGAACCATACCTTTGTTATCAGATGTTGTTAGGTGATGTTGCTTTTTTGCTGTTTTTGCTTTGCTTCTCTTTGATGTTTGCTTTTGATTCTGTAATGACATATATTGTCAAGGAGATTGCTTTATTGTAATTTACATACCTTTTCTTTTCATGCCTTCCATTTTTTGTATAAAATTTAGGAAAGTCTTCTTCATGCCGAAATTGTACCTTCTTCTTATACTGCTGCAGTTTATTTTTGATATTTAAATCTTGAACCCATCAAGAATTAATTCTAGTGTAAGCTATAGATAGTAGCTTTGTATGTTCTCAAGATGCATGGATTTTTCCCAATGCCATTCATCGAACAATTCATTATTTTCACCCGTAATAAAAAAACACTGATGTTTTATGCTAAAGTCCTACATACATGTATGGGAGTCTAATTTAAGACTCTTTATTTTCTCCTCTTTTGTGGTTTCTCTGTCTAATCTTGCACCAGACTAATAGGATTTCCAGAAGTTTACTGATCTTTTTCTTCTTTTTCTTTCTTGTGTTATTTTTAAAGTTTATGTGTAGGAACTTTAGAATTCACTTGTTCAAAAAAAAATTACATTGCCGTTTTTATTGGTAACAGATTATGTTTTAAATATTAATTTAGGAAATTTAACATTTTATCTTCTTGAGCCTTTCTAGCCAGAAACAGCATATTGCTTTTTAATCGATTCAAATTTTATTTTTATGTCCCACAAGAGGGTTTTAAAATTTATTCTATGTGAATCTTGAACATTACTTTAAAAATATATCTCTCTATGCTTAATCCCTCCACAGAAAATGAATATATTTTAAAAACAGTTTTTCAGTCGATTTACTTCAGTTTTCCAGGCACACAATATTGTTTTGGGTATATAATGATAGTTTCACCTGTTTCTTACCTCATTTCTCTCTTTTGTCTAATCGCATAAGCTGTTATGTCCAAAACAATGTTAAACAAGAGTGGATATCCTTGCACCGTTTCTAAATTTAACAGGAACACTGGTTTGCACATTAAAATCTATATCCACATTAATACTATAAGTTTTAGATTTATATCTAAATATGTGTTTAAACTTATATCTATATTTTCTAATGTCAAATAAATATCCGTGATTTTAAACTTATTATGTACTGTTTAAGGCAAATGTGGATGTTAAATTTTCCTTTTAAAAATGTTAAAATATCTTTTAACATTTGAGAAGTGATTATAAGTATTTTATATTTGAATCTATATTACTATGCAGATTACATTATTAAAGTCCTTCAGTATTGAATTATACCAGAATCTAGTAAGACTCTAATTAATAATGGATTATTATTATTTTGTTATGTTCCTGTATTCTGTTTGCTAATATTTAATTTAGCATTTAGGGAAATTGCCTTTTTTTTGCTTATCTTTTACCTATGTTTGCATTTGTTAAAGATTATCTTGAGCAATGCAAATAGAATAGTTTTACATTACTTAAATAATTGATAGAATTCCGTGACTTTCCTGAAGAATCTATTTATGATTAATGCTTTAACTTGAATGTGTTTGTGTGTCTGGAGACAGGAGGTAAGAAGTTATTCTTTGACAGGTTTCTCTATTTCTTCTATGGTAATCTGTAGGTTTCAATTTTTTATGCTATCTTGATTATCTTAGATTATTTACCTCATTTGCAAATTAATTTTTACAGAGATGAGCAAAGTAATTTATAATGCTTTAACGTCATCTTCTGTGAAAATTTGTGTCTTTATGTTTGGTGTATTTGTCTTTTTCCTTTTTTAAAATTAGATAATGATTTGTCTGTTTTGTTCTTTATTTTCCCTATATACTTGTCTCTTATATAACTAATTTCTATTTTTCAGTTCAATATTTGCCATTTATTACTTCTTTCAATATACTTTTTCTCCTTTTCTTATTGCTCTTTAACTTATTAGGTTGGATATTCATTATATTTTTTTCTGTTTAGTAATGTAAATGGTTAGGCTATTAAGTATTTCTCCAAGTACTGCTTTAGTTGTGTCATATAAGCTATTAAATGTAATATTTCCATTATTGCTAATTTCTAGGCAGTTTATGTTGGTTTTAAGTGAAAAGCCATTTGAGATATTTTTCATATTTTAAAGTTTTGCTAAGTATAGGAGAAGCCCTCTCCCTTTTTTAGATTTATAAGGTTTGTAATATATTCTGTTGTCTCATTTAATTCTTATACTAAACCTGAGACATCTTTATTCGCATTCTGTGCAGGGCAAAGGGATCCTACAGTATTTAAGTAGCAAGACATATTATGGAGATATAAGAGTGAAAACTAAAATTAAGCCTACCTCTTTTAGATGTCAAATGTTTCTTTTTTTCAAGTACGTATAAAAATAATATGTTTATTGAGTAATTGAAGGGCCGTGGTTAAACGAAACAAAAGGGCCTTTGGTACCCACAAAAATAGCATGAACCGCACTTCTGGTAAAATGTACAACTTGAAAGGAACAAGAGATGGCAGTGGAAATGGTGGAATTAGGAGACAAGGTTCCCAGCACCCCCACTGCATTGGATGCATCAATGCTTTTTCAAATTTTCTTGCCCTGAGTCACAAACAATGCCGTCTTGCAGTAAAACTGAGACTCTTCCTGACTAATTACCATTTTGTTTTTATTTCCCCAGTTAAATGGCTTCAGATCATGATGGGATAGAGTCTGATAGGTGGATATAAAATAATATTGTCACAATGTGTAGTCCTAATGATCTATTAAAGACAGGGTATTGCTTAGGGCTTCTCTGATTTACAGAATAATTATTTAAAAATTCAAAATTAGAAACATAATTTGATTTGTAACAGAGGAATCCCCTCTCCCATTTAAGCTTGGATTATTTACTGGAATGCACAAAACTTGCAGATACTCTGCAAGGATACTTATCTTAAAATTCAGAGCCTGAATCTGTAGCAAGCATTCTGCCGTACTGTAGCTTAAATGTGATTTTTAGAAGTTTCTGTGGGATCGAATTCACACCTTCCTTTCCTAAAAAGAATGTGGAAACCTGAAATTCAAGCTATCCTTTTCGGTCTATCATTTAATGAGAAAATCTAGACCTAGGCTTTCCCGAAGGCAATCATGTTCACACAAAACTCTATTGTAATGCCCTTGAAAAGGTGCAAAAAAACCCAAGTTGGGTGATAGGCGTAGTTAAATTTGTTCTTTCAGAGACACCTCTAACTTTGGTCATAAACCACAATACAAAATAAATCTGCTTCAGCAGAACAACCTGAGGATAACAATACAGCTTGTGCCAGTAAAAGACCTGCTTTAATTATTTTATTCCATTTAAGTCCCTGAATGACTTGTCTCTTAAATTACTATCAGCCAAGAACTAATGTAGCCTATTTACAAAAATTTAGTAAACAATGCCTATCAATGTCTACAATTCCTTTTATTTTTATGTATATAAGAGAAAATAAGTAAAAACTCCTCACATTCGGAAACCAAAACTATTCTCCTTTGGAAGCAGAGAACATCCGGCTTTTGTAGCGGGTTTGTCTTTTTTAAGGCAGCAGAATTACTTAATTTGTTTTTACCACAACCTATAAATGTCAAATATCCTCAGTGAAAATACTAAACATGTAATTTAAGTGTCATATATATGCTTGTAAAGCAAGAACGTATGCTTGGTAAAACTTGGAGGTGGGGTTTGACATGGATTACACTTTTGTAAAGTTATGATTTTGTATGGAATACATATTTACTGATCTTCAAAACAGACTTACTCGCTCTTTAATTAATAACATATTTCGGAAAGAATCACGCTCACCATTTTCTAGTAAAAAACATCTTTATTACTTTGAAGTGAGACATATGTTTATATGGGTTTATGATATCGGACGTGGGGCCATAATGAAACTTTATTCTGGACATGCTATGACGTTGAATGTAAGCAATGACTTTAAATTCGGTTCGCTCCTTTACAGGGTGTGAGATTGAATTGGAATAAAATACTGATAGAAATCCAGTCCATAAAAATACCACTAAAGGGGCTTCCCTGGTGGTGCAGTGGTTGACAGTCCGCCTGCCAATGCAGGGGACATGGGTTCGTGCCCCGGTCCGGGAAGATCCCACATGCCGCGGAGCAGCTAGGCCCGTGAGCCATGGCCTCTGGGCCTGCGCGTCCGGAGCCTGTGCTCCGCAATGGGAGAGGCCACAGCAGTGAGAGGCCCGTGTACCGCAAAAAAAAAACCAAAAAAACCATTAAAGGCTTGGGGATAATGATGAATTTCTACTGTTGCCACATGTTTCAGTAATCCATGTGTTCCAAAGTACTGATAGATCAGATATTTTGCTTTCAATGTGAGCCAAAGAAAAAAAAGCTGGTATAGATTTTACTAACATTTGTGTAATTATTTCACTTTTTTCCTCTTTCAAAATGGCATGAGAAATCTCATAAGATCCTTTAAGTTGCTAACATTATATGATTTTGTTAAATGGATTAGATTAGATTACTCCTGTAGAATAAAATAATCATATGGGGCATAGAGAGGAAGCAAAATCAAACTAAGCTTTGTACTTTTTCTAGTTGAGGAATAATTATAAAAATAGAATTATGGGCCACCTGCCATCAGAGTAGTAGCTATTTTACACACATGAGTAAAACAAGTTATGAATGGAAAGGCACTGCCTACATCATTCTCTTGTTTAAAAACACTTCTTCCCAACCTATTCCCTGAAACTCAGATCCCAGACTAGAAATCTGTTCATCATCCTTAACACCTCCGTCTCATGAACTTTCTCATATGAAATCTATTAGCACTGCTCTTGACTTCATTTCCTAAATATTTCTAGACTCCACCATTTTTCCTTGCTACCATTCTGTTCTCTTGCAAGCTGACATCTCAGCTCTTTGTATCTCTTCAATGCAAGTGAAAAGTGCCATTTTCCAGGTAAACCCACTTTCATTTGTTCGATCCCCATTTTGTTTTCAATCTTCAATTGTACTGTGAATCTCAAGCTAAAGTCCATGTTAAATCCCAAGAGCCTGGATGCTGTCACCCATACCTAACTCCCCAGCCTTATCTTGCACTGTGCTCCTCTCTTGTCTTTGTTCTACCTTACAATCCATAGTTCTGGGCATGTTCTTTTCCACCCCAGGGCCTTTGTATATGTCATTCTCACTGCCTAGAGAAGTATTTCCTCCCTTTTTATCTAGTTGATATCTGAAGAAGGAGACTGAGACATTTGTGTGTGGGGGGGTCTTAGGTCAAACAGCTCAGCCTTCCCTGACTTACTTAAAAATATAGTCTCTTGTAATTTTCCTTCCTAACACATATTATAATAGCAGTTTCACACTTGGATAATTATTTGGTTAATACCTCTCTCTGTCAATGGACTGTAATCTTATGAGTGTAGGGTTGTGTTAATTATTATTAGCACAGTAACATTTTATTCTTTCTATGTTTTGCAGAGTTTGCCACCTCACTGAATATTTCTTGAATGAATGACTGTATGAATAAATGTGTGAGGAAATTTAAAGTTCAGCTTAAGAGACTGAAAACAATGAGAAACAGGTAATATTGGTGCTCGGGTACCTTGGGAAGTAAGTGGAGTTTGAAGTTGAGTCACATTCCCCTGATGGCAGATCCTACTCAAAATAATTGTAAACCTAGACTTATAATAATAAAAAAGAATCTGTAAATATTAATTACATATTCATTAATATTAATTCATATTAATTGAATATTTACTATGTCTTAGGAACTGCACTATGTACTTTCTATAGTGCTTTAAAAATTTGAACCATGATTTTAAAAAGGATCTACTGTATAAGGAGATATCAAATGTTCCCAATTTCTTTGACATTTTTGTCTCCAGCAGGCGAAGATATCTGCTGAAAAGAGATCAATTTGAATAAGTATGTTAGGATAATATTTTGAGATGTAAACAGATGGAAACTTCTTTTCTTGATATTTTCAACTATTCCATATGGCAAAAGGATTAGTTTTTTTGAACAGTCAGCATCAGGTTTTTCTACCCCTAAGGTTAAAATTACTGCCGTGTCTGGGATGAAAGAGAAAGGAGAATGAAAGGGAAGTCTAAAGATAAAAAGCTAGTATGTCTTAGTGGTTTAAGATGGTGGTTTAGGGAGATCCTGAATTCACCTCCTACCATGGACTAACAAATCTACAACCACATATGGAGTAGTTTCCTCTGAAAAGACCTGAAAGCTTGATGAACAAAGCGTCCACAACAAAGGATAAAAGGGGAGCATTGAGATGGTAGTAGAGGCAGAGACACAGTCTTGCCAAAAAATCCCACCCCAGGTGAGCAATCCACAGTTGGGAGGGAGCTCAAAAATACAGAACTTTCTCCTAAGAGTGATGAATTTATGCCCCACATCAGGCACCCCAGCCCTGAGATCCCATGCAGCAGAGATAAGCCCTTTAACCCCTGGCTTGGAAAAACAGCAACGATACATGCAGGAAAACCATAGTACTGTAGGAGATGAAGAACCCAATCTTAAAGGGCTCATTTGCAGACTCACTTTGTAGCAAAAAATAAAGACAAAAACAAAAAACAAACAAACAAAAAACCAGATTGAAAAGCACCTAGACCATAAGTGAAGGAGACACACTTACTAATTTTAATGTATCTTTCAGAGAGACAGGAACCTATTGGTATTCTCCCTAGAAACGGAGACACTGGTAGACACCATTTGTGAGACCTCATTCTACCTTGCTAATACTGACACTGGCAGGCACTATTTTGGAATTCTCCCTCTCACCTGCAAACACCAGTAGGCGCACCCTACTGGGAGCCCCATCTACCTCCAAAGAGCCACAGCTATGCACCACAGCAACCAGGCCAGGCAACAGCCCTGCCCACCCCCATGCCTCAGCAGGAAGGCACATGTAGCCCACACAGGGGCCATCTTGTTCTGGTGGCCAGGGAGATTGTGCTTCTGGACCCGATGGGACATACCATATATCTTACACAAAGCCACTCTTTCAAAACTGGGAGAGGTAGCTGATTTTCCTAATACATAGAAACAAACACAGAGAGTCTGACAAAATGAGGAGACAGAGGAATATGTTCCAAATAAAACAAGACAAAAACCTTGGAAAAAGACCTTAATTAAATGGAGATAATCAATCTACCTGATAAAGAGTTCAAGGTAACTCATAAAGATACTCCCCAAACTTGGGAGAAGAATGAATGAACACACTGAGAACTCCAACAGAGATAAAAAATATAAGAAAGTACCAAATGGAAGTTACAGAGCTGAATAATACAACAAGTGAACTGAAAAATACACTAAGGGGTTCAACAGCAGACTGAATGGGGCTTCCCTGGTGGTGCTGTGGTTAAGAATCCTCCTGCCAATGCAGGGGACACGGGTTCGAGCCCTGGTCTGGGAGGATCCCACATGCCACAGAGCAACTAGGCCTGTGCGCCACAACTACTGAGCCTGCGCTCTAGAGCCTGCAAGCCACAACTACTGGGCCCACATGCCGCAACTACTGAAGCCCGTGCTCCACAACAAGAGAAGTCACTGAAATGAGAAGCCCACGCACCACAACCAAGAGTAGCCCCCGCTCGCCACAACTGGAGAAAGCCCATGCAGCAATGAAGACCCAACACAGCCCAAAATAAATAAATAAATAAATAAATTAAAAAAAAAAACAAAACAGCAGACTGAATGAAGCAGAAGGATGATGGATCAGTGAATTAGGAGACAAAGCAATGTGACTCACCCAAACAGAGCAGTGAAAAAAAAAGAAAAACGTGAAGATACCTTAAAGGACCTTTAGGATAACATCAAGTGGTAAAGCATTAGTATTTTAGGGGTTCTAGAGGAGGAGAGAGAAAGAGTCAGAAAAGATATTTGAAGAAATAATGGCTAAATACTTTCCTAATTTGAGGAAGGAAACAGACATCCACGTTCAGGAAGCCCAGAGAGTTCCAAATAAGATGGACCCAAAGAGATTTGCACCAAGACATGTTATAATTAAAATGGTAAAAGTTAAAGAGAGAATCTTAAAAGTAGCAAGAGAAAAACCCTTGTTAATGTACAAGGAAACACTCATAAGGCTATCAACAGATTTTTCAGCAGAAACTTTGCAGTCCAGCAGGGAGGGGCATGACATATTCAAAGTCCTGAATGGAAAAATTCCAAGAATTCTCTACCCAGCAAAGTTATCATTCAGAATTGAAGGAGAGATCAAAAGTTTTCCAGATAAGCATAAGCTAAAGGAGTTCATCATCACTAAACTGGCCTTACAAGAAATGTTGGAGGGACTTCTTTAAGCTGAAAAGAAATGACACTAATTAATAACAAGAAAACGTCTTGGGGAATTCCTTGGTGGTCCAGTGGTTAGGACTCCATGCTTCTGCTGCCAGTGGCCCAGGTTCATTACATGGTAGGAGAACCAAGACCCCACAAGCTGTGTAGCATGGCCAAAAAAAAAAAGAAAAATAGAAAAAACATATCAAAGTAAAAAAATCATACTGGAAAAAGTAACGGTAATGCATCAATCACTTATAAAGCAAGTAGGAAGGTTAAAAAGACAAAAGTAATAAATGATCTTATTTGTAAAGCAGAAATAGAGACACAGATGCAGAGAATAAATGTTTGGATACCAAGGGGGAAGGGGGGGTTGGGATGAATTGGGAGATTGGGATCGACATATATACACTACTATGTATAAAATAGATAACTAATGAGAACCTACTGTACAGCATAGGAAACTCTACTCGGTGCTCTGTGGTGACCTAAGTGGAAAGGAAATCCAAAAAAAAAGGGATATATGTATACGTTTTTCACTTTGCTGTTCAGCAGAAACTGATACAGCAGTGTAAAGTAACTATACTCCAATAAAAAAGATAAATAAATAAAAAAGACAAAAGTAGTAAAATTAGCTAAAACTAAAATAATTAGTTAAAGGATGTGTGTGCATGCACACACACACACACACAGTAGAATACTACCCAGACATAAAAAAATGGTAAAATCTTACCATTTTTGACAACATGAATGGACCTTGAGGGTATTATGCTAAATGAAATAAGTTGGACAGAGAAAGACATATACCTTGTGATTTCACTCATATGTAGAATATTAAAAAATCCAAAATGACCAAACCAAACCAAACCAAACCAAACTCTTAGCTACAGAGAACAATTCATGTTTACCAGATGAGAAGGAAGTGTGGGGTTGGCAAAAAGAGTGAAGGGAGTCAAGCATATGAGGATTCATGGTAGCTTTAGACCTTTAATGGTGATCACTTTATAAGGTGTACAGATGTTGAATTATAATGTACACCTGAAACTTATACAATGTTATATACTATTTTACCTCAATTTTTAAAAGAAGCTAGTGTGCCTTAGAGCTCTCAAGAGAGAGATGACAGAAACCCTGTGGCAACTAGATCACAAGAGGACTTATGCCACTGTTGTCTGTTGGGACCAAGAATACATCATGATCTCAAAGTTTCCCTTTTTCTGCATGATATGGAAGCAGAAGAAATACCTGTGATGGCCATGTAGTCATGTAATGTTATTGAATAAGTAGACTATCCTCTGTAATGTTTTATGGTTGAGGTTTTGCTAGAATATCTTATTCACTTGACCCCTTAGATTTTGCAAAAGAGATCATATTTGCATTTAAGTTCCCTTTTGGAAATGAATAAATTATTCTTAGCATTTTGTGGTTTTTTAAAATAGCAATTATATTTTCTAGGGGAGGAAGGGAGGAAAAGAGATTCAGAGTATGGAATATGTTCATTGGTATTAGCCAGAGGGATCTTACAGAGGTGATAGCTTGGAAGTCTAGAGTGACTAACACCGCTTTTTAGTATCATAGAAGTAAAGTGCCTTATATAGATGTAAGCAGTAGCTGAAATTACATTACTCATAAGGCAAAACACTTTTTTTTTTTTTTGCGGTATGCAGGCCTCTCACTGTTGTGGCCTCTCCCGTTGCGGAGCACAGGCTCGGGACACTCAGGCTCGGCAGCCATGGCTCACGGGCCCAGCGCATGTGGGATCTTCCCAGACCAGGGCACGAACCCGTTTCCCCTGCATCGGCAGGCGGACCCTCAACCACTGCGCCACCAGGGAAGCCCGGCAAAACACATTTTAAACAGAACTCCATAGGCTGAGAAGACAAGATTTCTTAAAAGGACTAGATTTGCTGCAACTTTTTTTTTTTTTTTTTTTTGCGGTACGCGGGCTTCTCACTGTTACGGCCTCTCCCGTTGCGGAGCACAGGCTCCGGACGCGCAGCCTCAGCGGCCATGGCTCACGGGCCCAGTCACTTCGCGGCATGTGGGATACTCCCGGATCGGGGCAGGAACCCGCGTCCTCTGCATCGGCAGGCGGACTCTCAACCACTGCGCCACCAGGGAAGCCCTACAACCTCTTTTTATAAGGGAAAAATAGGAATCCGTATTGCCTGTTTAAGAGCAAGCACTTTCTGCAGTCTTTTGAATTTTATGGTTAGTCTCTCAGGTTTCAGAGAAAATATTAAAAGTATATTTTTATGTATAACTGAATAATCTTTGCTGAACAGCAGAAGTTAACACAACATTGTAAATCAACTATACTACAATTAAAAAATAAAATAAATTTTAAAAATACTTTTAAAAAATAGAAGTAAAAGATAATTCATTTAGAAGTGCTTCCTCCTTTTTAGATAACAGGTATACCAGGCAAGGCATCTTTTGGGGATGGGGGTTTGTTTGGAAGCCTTAATGCTCATAAATCACATTATTGCCATTATATATTTTTGTGGGTTTTTTTTTCCCAGAGAGCTCAATTTATAAGTTCAGAGATACTTTTCAAAATATGTTTCACTAAAAGAAGAAAGATATACTGCAGAAATACAATTTATTATTTTTTATTTTATTTTACTTTATTTTATTTCTACCATCTCCACTTCTTGCCATG
Organism: Hyperoodon ampullatus; assembly: GCF_949752795.1. Classification (NCBI taxonomy): domain Eukaryota; kingdom Metazoa; phylum Chordata; class Mammalia; order Artiodactyla; family Ziphiidae; genus Hyperoodon; species Hyperoodon ampullatus. The sequence continues at coordinate 69,465,813 of NC_136922.1, forward strand.
GAATAAAAATTTGAGTGCAATGTAGAAAATTCGTAGGTTTTTCCTTAATAAGTAAAGTCATAGTTTTCTCTTTTACATTATTATTTTAGTACTGTTTTGCTGAATTCCAGTGAGAAGGCTCTTTTAATATTTAACGTATTCTGACCTAGGATCAAAGGTCTAAATTCTTCTTGGAGTCAATGGGTGCTATTTGTGGTTTCCTAAGAGATATTTATTAACACCGAATTTGTTCCATAGAGCACAAAATGCTATGTGCAGCATAATAAACTATATTTTATTTATCCATAATTTGAACTATTAATATTTTTCCTCCTAGCTATAAAATGAATGCTGCCTGTTCAGCAGGAAGGCCAGCAGGCAGAGAGGCAGCATGGCACCATTCAAGATGCACCAGGCTGGGGCTTCCCTGGTGGCGCAGTGATTGCGAGTCCGCCTGCCGATGCAGGGGACGCGGGTTTGTGCCCCGGTCCGGGAAGATCCCACATGCCATGGAGCGGCTGGGCCCGTGAGCCATGGCCGCTGAGCCTGCACATCTGGAGCCTGTGCTCCACAACGGGAGAGGCCACAACAGTGAGAGGCCCGCGTACCGCATAAAAAATAAAATAAAGAAGCACCAGCCTGGGAGACAGAGGACAAAGGACAAGGTACTCCCGACTCTATTTTTAATGATCTTGTCTTTGCTGAGTGCACCTGACTTTTGCCTCCCATTAGTTCTGAGCCAAAGAAAAATAATTATTTCTTTCATATCCATGAATGTGTAAAATTTGTTCCACCCTCTCCCAAATAGGAGAAGAATATATCCCACTTTAATGTGCTCCAAGTTAATAAGAACGAGAGATTGTTGCATATGAGTAATCAGCATGAGGTTCAACTCATAACCATTAATTGATTTTATAATAACTTCTGTGAAAGTCAGTGTGGTACCATTGAGGAAAGAATTAGATTTAATATCAGCCAAACCTCAGTTGATACTCTAGTTCTAATACTAGTTGTGTGAACTTGATCAAGTTCCTTAAATTTTGGGGTCTTATCTGTAATGTGAGGTTAGCAATGTCTGCCTTCCAAGTGTTGTTATGATGATTAAATAAAATAATTGATATATGTAATGCACATCTTACATAGTGAGTGTTCCATAAATTATGATTTTTGTACTGGAAAAACTCTGAAGTTTCATCTTCACTGATAGTTGTATTGCCTTTCTTCTGATAAACCTCAGATGCCTGCTACTTATTTTGTCCCCTTTGGACATTTGCTAAAGATTTGATGGTTATTCAGCTCTCTGGTGAGAAAATCTTTATACAAAGATTGCCATACTTTGTACCATGCTACCCTGCCTTTCTGGCCAACATTTGATTGGTCTATAACCAGCTGACTGATCAAAGAGCTAGTAGCCTATGGCTTAGTGTAGGGATATGACAAGAGTACAAAAAAAGCCACTTGTATCTTTCTTTGAGGGAATTTTTAATGTGATGCTCACAAAAATGTTTCTTCTTCTTTCCTATTTTCCAGTATACCCTCATAATAAATCCCCATTATTTGCATTTTGCCTGACTGTGTCTCTGTTCATCCAGTGCAACTGAAAAGATAACATATAACGCAGTTCTTCCTTTCATTTCATTAATAATATGGTACCCATGTGATAGTTAACAGTGAACATTTTTTCCTGTTAAAGAATGGTATTAAAGACCATTGTCTACTTTATTTTCAAGGAATAGAACGGCATCACTGGGAATTCCTCCAGAGGCACAAGAACTAGATATGAAGGATAAAACTGTCCACTGGTCCAGGTTCCTGATAAAATTACTATGTAAGTATCTAATTCTTATCTCATTTAGTATCAGAGTACATGGTAACTGGGGGAAAAAATGATGGATTAGTTTAGCTGTGAAGTGTAATGGTTGCACAATTATATGCAATGCCACTAAGTGGAAATTTTAACCATAATCACTTTCAAGGGAGATAAAATTTTCAAATAGCCTCTTTGGAAGATTACTTAATTCATGTTTATAAATTATGTTAAAGATGAAAAGCATTATTTAAATGTTAGAGTATCATCTAATGTGCCTCAAAGAATTTAATTTATGTGCAAAATGACAATTACCAGTTTCTAATTAAATAGTAAGAGAGAATAATAGTCTAATGCTTTGATGATAGGCTCAGTCCTTGATTCCTAGAATCCAGATCTAAGTTTATTGGTCTTAGGCAACCTCTACTTTTTCTGATTAGACTAAATGAAATTTTCTTCTCTTGGGATTTGAAAAACTTAAGATCAGAGTGTTTGAATTTACTCTGACATTCTAAATATCATTGTTAATTGATTTTAACAGAGCTAATCAATTGTCTCCTTTAAATCTTAAATTAAAGAAGTTAATCCTGTCTCCTTTAACTCTTAAGACATAAGGTGATGTAGACAAGTAGACATGAATGATTATTTTATTCTCATAGTAATATTACTATAATCATTCATTTGCTTTCATATGTATATGCATATGTTTAATATATATGAATATGAAAAATGATTAAAATAGGATGTAAAAATTTGTATATATTATAATATTCTCTTTTTTAATGGCAGACCGATAAAAAAAACTCTACATGAATTTCATGTTTTAATTTAACGATGGTATTAATACTTTATACCGTAAATCTACCAGCTAACAATTATCTGCATTATAACCTTATTTAAGAATCAACTTAGAATGAAATGGAGCTGTATTTAAACTGAAGGCTTGACATTTTCTTATCCTCTGCTCATGGTTATTTATTCTCAGCTTCAGTAGTAAGCCAGAGTATGCGATTAATTAATTCATTCATCTATTCCATAAACTATTATTGAAATCCTCCTATGTGTCCTGGATATTCTGCTAAATTTAGAGAATGCAAAGAAAGTTGGATCTCATCTTCTGCTCAAAAATTTTCCTCTCCAGGGAAAGGGATGCATACATAGGTAAAGTATGCCAATGCATCAGGTTGTGAAGATAGTATATGCACTATACATTATGGGAGAATAGATGAAATGCCTAACCAAGTCTGGGAAAGAACAGAGAAGACTTCCTGAAGTGTGTTTCCTGAATGGAGTATTAAAGGATAAGTAGCTGTTAGCCAGGGGATGTGAGACAGGGATGTAGTGAGCACATTCCAGTGAGATGGAGCAGTTTTAGCAAAGGGAAGATATAATGTTAATTTTGGGTATGCTGTAATGGTGTGTGTTTGAAAAGGGACCACTAGAGTGAGGGCAGGAAAAGGCAGGAGCCAGGTCAAAATGGATCTTGCAGGCTAAGCTAAAAAACGTGGATATAATCAAATAAATCATGGGTTGCAGAGGGCTTTTTTGGTTTTTTTGGTTTTTTTCTCCTCAAGGAACCACTCATCACATACTTTTTCTCTGTAAGAACATTCAGTATCCTGCAATGGCAAACATACCTGTGGTCTCATGGCTATGAAGAGAGGAGGATCTATACATTCTGGCTCCCCAGAAAGTATATATCCTAATTAGACCTCTGGACTGAAAGTTACTTTTCATATTTCCTAAAGAAAGATGCATCCTGATGGGTTAGGTAGTTCTATTAGGCAATGTCTCAAGGATATCAATCTAATTATCTTACCACTGACTATTCCATGTACCATTATACACTACATGCATATTTACATGCATGCACTAACAGATTCAACAAGCTAATTGATAGCCAAGTTCAGTGGTAGGATAGAAACTGTAAATTATCTATGTAAAAGAGTGATGTTTTTATGTTGAATAATTAGGCATTATATATTATAGGAGAAGGCCGCCTTCTGAACCTGGAAGCAAATTTTCATTATCTTACTTCTTGACTCACCCCCAAGGAGTCAGAAAACTGTAGTTAACTTTTAGAATAAATTTAACTGTACAGTTCCTTAGGGTCAGAGGAAACTCCAATAATAATTAGCAACCTAATTACCTAGGAGGCCTATACATTAAGTTCAGAATATGGAATTACCAGAAGAACCTGAAAAGAAATGGAAGGTTATTCCAAGTTATGTCTCATACTCTGAGTTTTTTCACTCTTAATTGGAGCCATTGCCTTCTGTACCACATGATGCTCCAATTAATCTTCAGGTAGTGTTTAAGTAACATGCATCTTAGTCCTACTTACAGGATGATAATATATCATAAGTGGCTAAATTTGTCTGAAAATAAAGCAAGAAGCTTCATTTCATGACCTTTTAATTTCTGTTAAGTTAAAATAATCTTTAGGGAATAAATTCACTTGCAATATCTACAAAATGGAGAGTATATGTCCCAGTTAATTTTGATGGCATGGTAATTCATTGAGACGTAAAATTGTGGATGTTTGGGAGGGTATACTATTTTTTCCAGTGTTCTGGAAGAACCCCATTACCATCCAATTCCAAAAAAGTGTTTCTTCTTCTTAGTCTCAGGAGCGCTTTCAAGCCCTAAGCATAGACCACTGGCTATTGTCAGGACGACCACACATCTCAGTTTTCCTGGGATAATATGATGCTGTCAGTGCTCTACCCATACCCCCTCAGGTCTCTTTTTTCCCATCTTTGCACATGGAAGCTCCCAGTGTGGCTTCTATGCCAACAGCTAGCACTTGTGTCTCTTTGTGGAAATTCTGCCCTCAGACTCCTATGATCTCCTTTGCCTGAGTACCCAGAAAGATGGAATTGCCTGGGAATTTATATTCATCCAGAGCTGTGCTCCACCAGTGACTGATGGATGTGGAGGTTTAAATATACTAACTTTCTTGTCCCCTGGCCCTCCCAGGTGTGATCCACATTCTTCCACTCTCCAAAGACCTCTTGGGTAGGTTTGCCAAATTTAGCAAATAAAAAACAGGACAGCCAGCAAGGAATTGTTTTTTGGTATAAGTATGTCCCACACAATGTTTGGAACATACTTATACCATAAAAAATTAATTATTGTTTAATTTAAAATCCATTGTAACTGGATGTCTTGTACTTTATCTGGTAAGTGCACTCCCATGGGACTTCACTGATGCAGCATTCTCGCTAGGCCTCTTTCCCATCACAGTTCTACTTCCCCACTCCTCTACCAGGTTTTCCTGGGAATACATCCTAAGAAATCACTTTAATATAAACCAGAGTCTGCTTCTGGGGAGCCTAATCTAAGACAGCCAGCTGTATCTGTTGCCTTCTCATGATTATTAATACCTCTTACCCCCAAAATGCTCTGGTTTGGATGACGAATTATGTGGTCACTCGAACTATTATAAGACAAAATTGATTGAGGACATTATGTATGCTGTGTTCTCAAGAAATATATGGAACATGATGAACTAGTGACTAAGGGGTGGGAATTGGAAACATTATTATAGGGAAGAGAGGGCTTGGTCTAAGGTCTATGGTTTCCAGAACAAGTGGGGATAATAAGTCAGGCCCTTGCAATATCCCGGAGAAGTTGGAGGATATTGCCTATTTACTGTGACAGAGACTTGATGCTAGACATCAGGGTTTTTGTCCTTATCAAATATATGCCCTACGCCCAAGTATATCATAGAAATAGTGGAACAATCAGACTACAGAAGCTGTGCAGTTATGGACGGTGTTCCATATCGGCAAACAGAGAGTACTGATGTGAAGGACGTTCAGTGCCTTCACATGGCCCTGAGCTGCGTATGGATTAGCCCTATAATAATCTAAATTAAATTTCCCATTAATCACAAAAGATTCAAGTAAGTCATATTTAATTTGCTTCAAATAAAATAAACTTTTTTTGTACATCCCTGTTTGTATCAGGTTGGCCAAAAGGTTTGTTCAGGTTTTTCCATAAGATGTTGAAGCTAGTAATTTTTACCTTTTTAAGTTTTAGTTGTAACTTCTTCCAAGCATTTAAAGTGGCAACCCAAGAAGTTTTGTATTTATTTGAAATTTGTGATATGAATCTAATTTCTAGATTTATAATCTAGATAACGTACAGGATCATTTTGATATTAACTTCCAGTGATCTCAAATAGTAGCCATGAAAGTAAGACAAATATTTCAGGAGGAGAAATGTACAGACTTAGCATGTGACTACCCTTGTAGGATTTAAAATTAAATGTGACAATTAAATTTCAGTCACTATGCTATCATGCATTCATAAATTGAAAAATCACATATAAAGCTGAAGTCAAATATTAGATTCACCTTTACTTAATGGAAATATAAATTAAGTGAGATGAACAGGATGGTATTAAACATATAACACCAAAGAGTATATTTTCCAATGCTTTAAAAAATGAGCTGTGTTCATCAGTTTCCTTGGTTGAATTAGTAAACATAACCCCAACTTTTAAATTCACTTAATTTTCTATTGTCAGTACTTTCTCAATGAAGAAATAAAATTTAGAAATTAGAAGACATGATGAATAGCCTTTATTCTAAGGTCAGACATATGATACTCAAAGCTAATGGAAAACATCATTCTAAGCCATAGCAAATGAGCCCTACCTACATAACAAACTGCTTATATCCGCCTGGAAACCATCTTGAATGTCAAGGGATATGCTCTTCATTTACAGTGTTTGACTGTTCATATAAATATTTAATGAAAATATTATTAGACTATTCAGCTGAGTGAAATAAACTGATGGCACAAGTAGCTAAAGAAGCTTACTTAATATTCACTAAGTGAAGTGGCATAATAATTTACTTTGCATATTATTTAAGTCTTGAGAGGTTTTATACTTTTAAACTTCTTAGCACTATTTAAAAGTCATCATTACTGCCATAATTATGAGTTTTTAATGTATTTTTATGGTTAATGAAAATGTAACACACATTTTACAAGGAGAAAGAAGACCATCATCCACATAATGCTTGATGAAAATGAGGTACCTCTCATTCTGAAGTTTGACTTGCTGTTAATATAGCTTCACTGAATCTCACCAAAAATGTTAACTTTATACTACATAAAATTACACAGTGGGTTTCTCAAGAGTAGAACTTAAATGATTAAATGGATAAGGTAGAAAGCTTTTTAACTATCATGTGGGCTTTGAGTTTTCAGGAAAATTGCGAGTCACCTGTTTTGAATCATACTTTTAAACACTGTTTTAATGAGGTGATATAAAGAAAAAATTGGAAAGACAGGTTTTAAGGAATTGTTACAAGTTCATATATCTATGTGTAAAATTTTTCAAATTGTCTTTCTAAAGGCTGCATATGTTAGTTGTTTCGGAAAAATATTATTTAAGTTCATACAGATGTACGCAGGATAATAAAATACCAGAAAGAGAAAGTATATGTTCTAAAACTATGTTCTTTAGACGTCAGGAACACAGAAGTGGTATCAACTTTTTTTTTAAGTTAGTAGAAAAAACAGATGACACTAGAGAATAAAGCATACGTGTCCATGCACGTGTTCACATGCTTGTAATGTTAGCTCTTCAGTTTACCCCCAAATTATAAAAGGAATAAATCAATCATATTACTACTTAAAGGTGAGGCATAACAAGAATTTGCTCAAGATTGCTTCCATTCTCCGTATTTGTAAGGAAACAAAGACAGTGAACCCAGATACAGAAAAATGCTTAGGAACGCTTCTGATTAAACAATAAAAAGTAACCTTTATGTTCCTCAAACTTCAGCAGTTTATGATATAAACAAGCCTTTCAACCTGACAAATGTGGGCAGAAATACAGAAGCACATTTAGAAGACCCTACTAACCACGAGTAATCAGCATACTGTGTGTATCAGAATATCTTCCAGAAGGAACAGTGAAGAGTCAGTGAATCTGACAAATCCATTAAATAGAAGTGGATTCAGAGAACTCCTCTATGAACTTCTCTCCCACAAAGAATTTACTGAAAAATGAGTCTATTGTTGTCTCACTGTAGAAAGAATTGAATCCAAAATACCAGGGAAAATCAATAACTGAAATCCAGGTGAAGAACTCATAATTTGTTCCTCAGAATGTTGAAGCTAAAACAGGATACTGAAACTCTTCCCTTAAGCTTCAGAACAACAATCTTGTAATGCAAGATGGGATCTATGTGGCTAAGTAACCAGATTTATTCCTTAAAAGAGAAAGCTGAGACTAGCATATAATTAAAATCATATAATTAATATTTGAACATTAATTTTGACATGAAAGAGATTTTTAGCAAGGGTTCTTGTGATTAGATGTCATTCCGGGGAACTCACTGATAATATCCTAAATATACAATGTCATGTCATTCTCTATTTCCACGGAGGAAATAAATTTAACCCACAGCAGCACATATATTAAGGACTTTTTTGATAGAAAAGGTCTTTGAATTTAAGAATGAACTTATTTGGAAGAGAATTTGTGGTTTCTGCTACTGTGTAGTTGTTGAATAATAAGACTCACCCATCTAGTATGACTTTCATGCATTTCCAGCTGAAGCCAACAGGAGGAATCAGATACACTTTCAAGGATCTTTGCTATCATATAATTCTTCAAGACTGATGCAATATATTTTAAGAAGCATAATTCAAAGATCAGAAGACAGAGACATATGTAGCATTGTTGTGAATACAAATCACTTCTGTAATATTTACAGTTATGGATAGATGGTAGATATTGAGCAATTTGCTTTCTTAACATTTGTCATTTTCCATGAAGAAGAATGCAACAGTTCCAATATATTAAGTTTTCTGATGATGGTACTTTATTATATAAAACAAAGTCTAATACTGGAGTAAATTTTGATACATTTTATGTGGAGTCAGCATATTTTTATAATAACAAGAAATCATACTTCTTTTGTAGAAAATTGGATATCATACATTATTGGTACCAAAAAATATTTAATTTGACTTGCTTAAATAGTTTCCAGATCCTCAAGATCTTATTTAAAAAATTTAATGAAAATTGAACCCTGTAAAAAGTCACTGTGTGGTTAAGATTAAATTAAATCATATTCTTTCCCAGGCTTGTATTCTCATCCTAAATGTTACCATCACATAGGTGTGATTTTAATCACCATGTCTTTCTGAGCCCAATTTATTAAAATACAACAAAATGAATTTTAAAGTCTACATTTTCATGCATAATATTACGTTTTACATGTTTTTCAAATATTTATGCTATTTACCTTAAATTATACTTTTTGAATTTACTTTTAAATTATACTGTTTTTTATCTTAAATTATACAAAGGAAAGGCATTTCCTTTCTATTTCCTTTGAGTATGAACATGTAAAGAATAATGAGAAGACACAACATCAGAATGCCAGTGTTTAGAATAAAACATGAATTTAAGAAGTATTCATAATTTTCCTTATGGAATAAATTCAAACTTATCTTTTACTTTTAAAAAAAAAATTATTTATTATTATTTTTGGCCGCGTTGGGTCTTCGTTGCTGCGCACAGGCTTTCTCTAGTTTCGGCGAGCGGGGGCTACTCTTCGTTGCAGTGCGTGAGCTTCTCAGTGCAGTGGCTTCTCTTGTTGTGGAGTACGGGCTCTAGGTGCACGGGCTTCAGTAGTTGTAGCACGCGGGCTCAGTAGTTGTGGCTCACGGGCTCTAGAGCGCAGGCTCAGTAGTTGTGGCACATGGGCTTAGCTGCTGCAAGGCATGTGGGATCTTCTGGACCAGGGATCGAACCTGCTGGCGGACTGGCAGGCGGATTCTTAACCACTGCGCCACCAGGGAAGTCCAGTCTTTTACTTTATTAATAAAACTTTGAAGCATCCCTGTGTGTCAAAAACAGAACATTTAGAACCATCAGGTGATGAGGTGTTGATTGAACAAAATCACGTCAGGCACACTGAGTGAAGAAATTCACACAGCCTGTTTGTATTCATTAAGAACTGAAAGCAGAGTTATCACATAGTGCTTATTTTTACCATGTTGTCTACCAGAAATTTCACCATTATGTCACTGTATAAAGAACTGAACTCTTTTATAGCAGCATTTTCTGTGGTCTGGTGTTTCCGTATGTAATTTGAAATAGTTTCCAGTAGATGGCAATATAGGTACCATATCCAAGTGGTTAGTCACATCATAGCAGATATGACTGCTATGATAATGGATATTACGGAAGATCATGGAAAGTAGCTTTAGTGTAGGGCATATTAAATAATTCTATTTATTTTTAAGTTAAAAACTTAACAAAATGAGGTCAATATATATAATGAAGAGAGTTTGACAAGCAAGGATCTTAACAATGACAAAATGCTCTGGAATCTAGTCCTATACCAGACACTACAATAAACGTGAATTTTTCTCATTAGGATATATATATCACAGTTGAAGCCTTTACTGCATTATCTAATTTCATAGATTTCCAACTTGCCTATTAGCTCTATATCCTGACTTCATACCTTTGAGGCAGCCTGACCCTTTGAAACTTGCTGCATGTCTCAACAGCAAAGAACAGTAAGCAGGCCACTCCAGTCACACTTGCAGTAGCTTTTCTGGGTCAGCCTTGCTTCACAACCATCTCACTGCCCTTCTATTTCAGACATCTGGGGTCCGGGTATATCTGCATTTTTCCTGCCCTCTCCTTGCCTTTGGATTTGTCCATTGATTTTTCTTTTCTAGGCTAGTAGTATTAACTAATATTCTCTAATAAGGATGCTGACTGAGCACCATCCCTGTTTTCTCCTTCCCAGATTCTTAGGTGGGATACCCAGTTCCAGTTCATTCTCTTGACTTGTCATTGGCCCCCTGACAGAGTCTACTCCAAATCATCAGGTGAAGACAAAGTTCTCAGTTGTTAGCTGCCTAAAACATAATACAGATTACAAACGGTGACATTTTTGATTTCTGGCAGAATTCTTAGAAAGACGCTCCGGCTACTCAGAAGGTGGATTGAGCACTAAAAATACTAGAGCATATCAAATGTAAATGACTCTGGTATTTCAGAAGGATGGAGAAGTCTGCCAATGTGTTGCTGTTACCACTTAAACATTTCTGATTTTAAATTCAGGAAAGTACCTCCAGACTAGAAAGCTGAGAAAAGAGATAGTTTTGTTTTTCAAGCTTTCCAACTCCGTTTTCCAACTTTAATTAAAATAGATGTCTTATGTGAAGATTCTTTTATTTATGTAGAATACACTGCTAAAATGTAGGTTTTTACTGTCTGAAAAGCCTTTACTGACCAGGAAAATGAGGCCAGGCTAACTCAACTTCATTTAAGTCCTTTGACATTTCAAACGTTTCCATTTCAAGCACTCTTCACAGTGTTTCATGCTAAGCTCTCTGGATAGGTTTGCACAATGCCAAATTAATTGCCAGGGAAGGAGTGAGAATGACAATTGACCAATCCTTGATTTTTATTCTTGAATCTGTCAAGACTACTCATTGGGAAGTGGATTAATGTTCACAGAAGCCTTTCAATGTAAGTCTCAGGCTACAGGGCTAACATTATGAATCCTCTTAGAAGGTTTGCAACATTCTGCTCTGAAAACTCCTGAAGTTATATTTTCAAGGTTGTAGGTGTGTGAAGATTTACTTAATTTGTGAAACTTATTTTACAGCTTTTTTCTCTCATCATTTAATAGATTGATGTCTTTTTACCTCTGTGAAGCATCCCTCTACCTATATCCTAAGACTATAAGGAAAGGCACCCCCTTTTCCTTTTCAGGCATTCTTTCTTTTACTCAAAGTCTCATTAGTTTCACTGTCTGACAGTACCACAGGTATTCGGGGAAGCATTTCTTTTTGTTCTTTTTTGGCTCCTATCATGCTAGGATGCCACCAATTATAATGCAAAAACTTTGAGAAGTAGGTTTCCATATTATATTTCCCTTTAAACATGTAGTGAAGTATTTCACATAAAATGAGTACCAGTAATTTTTTCACAGATTGATTGATTGACCTACCTTTCAATATGAAGTGATGTAGCAGCCTCATGAAATGTTAGCATTCATTCCCCATATTGCTTTTCTGACAGAACATGCATTATACAGGGTATTTCCTTCAATTTAGTTGAAAACAGGTGTTATAGATCATCCTCAGAAGATCGTAAGTGTGCATTAATTCATACATCTTTGGTAAGAATTCTTTGCTGGCTAAAGTTGAATTAAATGACTTCCATTTCTTTGGGGAAAGGGAAAAAATACAGAAAAGGCATTGCATGCAACCTGGTGAATGCTCAATAAATAGTAAACATCAGCTAGAATAAACATATTTTGAATAAATATTTTCAATAATTGTGGTGTTAAGTATGAAAATTTGACTTTGAGATTTTTCAAAATATTCTTTAACAAATTATATTTAAAAAGAAGACTTTCACTCATAAGCATTCTAAATACATGAGAAAAAAGTAAGCAGATGATGGCAAATATTGCCAACAATGATGCTAATCATAATGGCAAACCCAACAGGAAGGAATTTATATACCGCTTGTAGAAAGACAATGACTTTAGGAATTCTCTGGAGATCATGTCTTTTTTTTTTTTTTTTTTTTACAAAGGGAATACATGTTTTCATATAAAAAAACATTGATTAGTCTGTTATCCTTGTAAAAATCTGAATTCCTAATTTTAAGGAATCAATGTTAGTTTTTTTCTGATTTTCACCTCAGAATTGGATATTATTAAAAGCAAAACATTTTCAGTTTAAGTAGACATATAAAACTTTCTCTAATATTTAATAAAACTGACATTAAATATTATTTTAGACATTCAAATAAAGTATTTGGGGTTTTTTTTAAATATAAATTTATTTATTTATGGCTGCATTGGGTCTTCATTGTGGTGTGTGGGCTTTTCATTGTGGTGGCTTCTCTTGTTGCAGAGCATGGGCTCTAGGCGCACGGGCTTCAGTAGTTGTGGCATGCAGGCTCAGTAGCTGTGGCTTGCGGGCTCTAGAGCGCAGGCTCAGTAGCTGTGGCGCACGGGCTTAGTTGCTCTGCAGCATGTGGGATCTTCCAGGACCAGGGCTCGGACCCGTGTCCCCTGCATTGGCAGGCAGATTCTTAACTACTGCGCCACCAGGGAAGCCCTGAAAAGGTTTCTTTTAAAAAGTAGCTAACGCTAAGTCCTAATGCTGTTTTTATGTAGAATCTATTTATACTCACTGTATCCCCCAAATTATTTATTTGGTTTACAAGAATTTAGTGGATGCATTTTTTCTTTTCTTCTTTTTTTTCCTTCCCTTCCCTTTTTCTTTCCTCTTCTCGTTCCTCTTCTCTTCTTTCTTTTTTTCTTTGTCTGCTCACATTCTCTTCACCAGCAGGACGAATGTTCACTGCTAAAGGCCCAAAGTTACCCCCTTTATCAGAGGATTCCCCTCAGCTAAATAGGAGCAAACCTGTCTGGGAAGTTACACATTCCCACCCCAAAAGCACCCACCAGCACTGCCCAGGACAGCCATTAGTCAACAACGATTGAAATGAGGGTACATAAAACTGGCCCGCTTGCCTCACGGTGGAGAATGACTCTGCTTTAGTTCGTGTTCCAGAGCTTCCTGTGGGGTCAGGCGAAAGGCAGTGCTCTGGGCAAAACCACACCTTTCCTGACTTGCTCTCCTTCTGCATCCTGCTTCCCTCGTGCCTCTTCTCCTGAGAGCCCTCCCTCCATACATCACTTTCACCAAGTTTCTAGCTCAGGCTCTTCTTCTTAGGGAGTCTAGCCTACAAAAAAATTCCAAAACGTTTACAATTAGCAAATTAGAAAGTTATGGATTGCTAAATATAGTCAAAATGAAAGACAGACATGAAAGATGACAGCTTGAAAAAAAATAAAACTAAAACAAGACTCAGAACTTCTCTTTCAGCCTTGATGGGTTAACTGGCACTTGACTATGTTCCCATACTGGGCATTTGACAACAGACAGCAAAGGATGATGAATCCTCAAGAGAAGTGAGACATACAGTTTAAGCCTCATGTTTGTGTTGCCTTTCTCCCTGGGGGAACTCTGACAGGGCAGTGTGGAGGTAGAGACTAAGAAGAGAACAACGTTGCTAAGCTGAGGTGGTACAGATCAAAGTTTGAAGCTTCCAAGGTGACTGGAACAGAGTACATGAGGAAAGGCTGCTGAGCAGAGGAAGGCATCAGAGGTCTGGTGTGGGGGCGGGGCAGGGGTTTACCTTAAGGCATTTGGCCAAAGGCTGGCCTGTGCATGCACAGAGCAAAACTCAGCAAGATCTAACAAAGATTGGCTACTGTAGGGCTAGAAATAGCTCAGAGATGCAGCAGGTTATTCAGTGCCAGAAGATGTTGGCGTTCCAATCCAGACAGGGTGGAGAGAATTGCTGATGACCTCAGGCATTCAGTGAGACACCATAAAAATTGTTACCAGGTGGTTTAAGGCTATAGAAGTGGGAAACTAGGAAAATGATACATAGAGAACTGGAGCAGTTGGTCAGTCTCACCTGGGAGTGAGGTGAGCCCTGCCTGTGGAAAGCACAGAAAAAGTTTCAGGTAGATTTGAATCCAGGTCAGGTATGTAGGCATCCAGCAATGAGTTAAAGTGAACTGTGTGATGGAGGAAGAAGAAAGTGGAGTAGGACAAACAGGCTCAAGAGGGCTATTAAAGAGTGAAGCAGGGGATGAGGCAAGTTCAGGGCAGCATGACCAGAACTCGACTTTGAATGTACCGGTGCCTCCCCACCTCTCCACCTCCGTTCCCAACCCTATGCTGCCATTCTTAATATGACCCAGTCACATAGAAGTGTATTTTGAGTCCATACATGTTACAATTTTTCTGTGTGGCTGCAGATTATTTTCATTGCTTGTTAACTTTTTCAGGCATCAGAATCAATGGGGAAACTCCTAGAATTTCTGATTCAGTAGGTTTGGATTAGGGCCCAAGAATCTGAATTTTTATCATGGTCACGGGTGACGCTGACACTAGGCCAGGAACCACATTTTGAGCATTACTGGGCTCTATTATAGTGGCGGAAGAAGACAGAGAAATCCTAATTCACTGAACTCCCTTTCGGGGGAGTATGTTATATTTTAGGAAGAAATACTTGTGTTTCGGGAGAGGAATCAAAATTCATGCTTAATAAAATGCCATAAAATTCAGGAGAGTCCTGTTCATTAGAAACCCTTTTGCTTTGCTGAGCTTTGGCATGAGTTGGGACATGCATGTCTGTGGAGGAAAACGGGGGCTAAACTTAACCTCTCAACATTAAAGATCTCGGGAATAAATGGAGGGGAGAGGGGCCAGGAAGGCTTTGTGCAGAGAGGGGAAGAGAAACAAAAATAATTCTCTGGTAATGCAAACTTTAAGGTGGAACTTAGCAAATGGAAAATGTATAAAGGATTTTTAAGTAATTAGTTCTGGGTGATGAATTATCAGAAATGCCATGGGGCAAGAGAACTCTTTGCAAAAATGGAAAATTCTGCTGTCTGAACGCAGGAATTAGAGGATAATGGGGGAGTTGATGATTGGTTAAAGTGGCCTCATAAAAAAATGATTAAAATAACCATTTTAAAATTTAAATCGTACCTCAAACTGGAATCATGATGTTTATTCCTGTCGTATTTAAACATTTGAAATGTATGCAGTACTTTTCAAATGAAAGACACTTAAAAGCTGTCATTTGCTAGGAAAGTAGAACAAAAAATCTCAAGAGCTTTGGGGGTAAGTATATCAGGTAAGAATAAATATTTCTTCAAATGATGAAAAATAAGTTCCAGCTCATTTAATATCCAGCATTTCTAGAGACACATTAAAATCAAGGTCATGATATCTAAGAATATTCCCTGTGCATAGCCATTAATTCCTAGATTTATTCATCTTTGCTAAAATAACAAAGTACTGACTTGACTAGTTAATTAAGCAAGACAGATGAGAAATATTCTGCTCAAACAAAATAATAAATAAGCCAGAGATATTTGTTAGCTTTTTCATAAAAATTTCAATTCCTAAACTAATCTTAAAGTATATACTTTTTAAGAAAAAAATGGAAATATAGAAATTACAAATTGTAAAATCACCTATAGTACCAACAAGTATAGCTATTTAGGGATATTATTTACCTATACCCATTCTCATACGCATCATATACAAAAACTCTTAAAATTCTCCATATTCAAAATTATTTCACATATCATTTCATTTTTACATTTTTATTTAATTTTGTACTTTATTTCTCAAATAAATAATATATTCTTACAATTTATTGCTTTTTCTGCAAATAAAATACATGTTTTCTCTTAATGGGTAATTTTTTTAATGTATGTTAATATCTAGTATGTCTTTTATGTATTATTTTTCATATTTAAAATTATTTTAATTATAGTATTTATTACATAGGTATATCTTTGCTTTTACACTTGTCTTAAATGATTGAGTTTATACTATAGCTTTAAAATAATACACGATTAAATTTATGATTTTCAAAATTTCCATATTCAAGAACAACTTCATTACTTATGACTCCCTCTTAATCTAAGATGAATTTAGCTTAATACTCTCTTGCTCCGCAATTTCTTTCTTTGCAATAAGATCTGTGTTTCTAGACTTGTATCATTAACTTTATGTAATCATCCTGTAAGATTCAATATTGGTCTTTTCCTTTTGCACTTTTGTTACCATATTGCTCATTATTTTTGTCATTATTCTGCTGCCTAGCATAGTCCTTGGCCTATTGGTGCTCAAAAAATATATATTGAATGAATGAGTGATCTAAACTTAATTTTAAATATAACGAATAGCCATCATAGAGATGATGATATGAGATAGAATCAGGCTTATGCCATTCTATATATCCAGACTTCTCTGTTTTAGAGTTCATGTTTTCAGTTAGTGCATTTTTGGGGCCAGGTAACAAAGATCATTTTTAAATTGTGTGTTATTTTGCATATTAAAAAATCTCTTTACACTGTCTTTACACATTGATGGTAGGTTATGAAAATGTAATAACAAACCAGAATTACTTTACATTCCCTAAAAATGGTTGCTTACGTTTTTATGCATGAGAATTTATGACCTTATTTTATTATCAAAATGTAAAACTTTTCCAGAATATGTCAAACTCATGTTATTTTTGCATTATTTGAGCGTGGAATATAGTGAATTCTTACAGTCAGTAGGTTAGTTAAACACAGACACACACACACAGTGGGAATATTTTTGAATATTTTTTTGTTTTTTCTTTATTTTTCTATTTTATTTATTCTAGCTTATTTTTCAGAAATGTAGTTTACCCATGATGTGAAACTATATTCTCTGTATATTTTCTATATGTTATCAGCTTTTGATATCCATTATGTCTTTCATAGTTATCATATTTTAAAGATATTTTCAGTCTGTTTCCCAAATTGCTGATTTGACTTTGTGTTGGTTCATTCTGTTCTTTCTTAACTCATGAAAATATTTTTTCTGTTTTCATCTTTAATTTCTTAGCATTGTTGCATATATATCATAATAATCTTTTAAATTTCATTTTTAATGTTATTTCATGAATTTTTAAAATATTTCTGAAAACTCAAAATTAATATAGTTTTACATGTCATATTGTTTCCTTTCGTAAATATTTTTTATAGGTTTACTTAACTTCTGCTTATTTTAAGAAAATGGCTCTATGCTTTGTTGTGGAATATTTTATAGGCCGCCCAGCCCTACACACACCCTCACCTCCCAAGTTTATATAGCCTTGAAGCAGTAAAGATCTGTTCTGACCAAGAGGCTGCTGACAGGATGTCTATGTTCTGTACTTCCATGTATCTTTACTTTTAAAATTTTAAGTTAAATTATTTAGATAACTCTTACATAGGCCCTGCTTTATATTAGGCATTTATAGAATGCAGCTCTGTTTGCCTGAGGTGAGAATTATATATTTTTCATTCCTGGTTCCTGTCATAATTTAAAGCAATCTGTATGTCTTCTTTTGCATGTAAACACAGTTCTCTCTGGAGTGTACAGCTTTGTATGCTCATCTTATTTTTACTTTACATGACTTAACTCAGAATAAAATGTACCATCACAGATCCCCTTCTGTTTCAGACTGTGTTGCCTTACAGAGAAATGTCGGATCTACAAATACATAATAAATATTGAGACTGAGAGATGGAAAGTGGTTCTACAGCCACATACAGGAGGAAGGCTGACCTAGAAACTTTGGTGGAACAGGCACTGACTTTAATGTTGAAGTAAGAAGTGAGGTTGGGAGGAAGTCTCCTATTTTCCCCCTTTCCAGTTGTTTTATTATTTCAGAAGTCTGGGTATGAGTTGGTTTCTTACAATGTCTAAAAATAATCCACTCATTTATTTATAACTTCAGTTATCTCAGGTGAAAGAAGCAGCATGGTTAAATGCCTTGTGGTCTGAGGAATCATGGAAATTGAATGGACTGAAATATAGCCAGCTATGCTGTAGAACCCAAAGCAAGGAAGAGTATAATGCAAAAGGAGATGGAAGGATGGAATAATACAATGCATTCTAACAGGTATAAAATATCAAATATTTTTAAGGAATTTTGCCTTTCTCATAAGAACAGTGGTGATGCATTAATTTCCAATGGGTTTCCAATGGGTTACTTAGAGTAAAATACGAATTATTTTTCTTGATAGATCAAGTTTTATGTGATAATAACCTTTGTCTACCTCCCTGGTGCCATGCATGCCATTTCTTCTCTTACCTGCTTTAGCAACATAGCTGCTATTTCTGTCTCTCAAAGATGCACAGTTAGATCTCACCTTAGGGTTTTTGCACCAACTGTTCAGCTATTAGGAATTTTTTATGTTGATTTTCATATGGTTAATTATTCTTGTGATTCATTTAGAGAGATATTCCCTGACTCGCTACCTCCCCTTTAAATTATCCTTTCGCATTAACTAGCTGAAATTTTCTGCAGAGTCCTTATCAATTGCCATTTGATATTTGTTCTTTTCATGTTTATTGTCTATCATCCCTATTAACATAAGTTCTATCAGAAGAGACATCTTGTTAACTTTACATCTCAAGGAACTAGAAAAAGAAGAACACACTAAGCCCAAAGTTAGCAGAAGGAAGGAAATAACAAAAATCAGAGCAGTAATAAATGAACTAAAGACTAAAAGGACACTAGAAAAGATCAATGAAACTAAGAGGTGTTTTTTTAACAAGATAAACAAAATAGACAAACCTTTAGCTAGACTCAACATGAAAAAAAGAGAGGAATCAAATATACAAAACTGGAAATGAAAGAGACAGCATTACAACTCGATCATGAGAGACTACTATAAATAATTATACTCTAAAACTGGACAACCTAGAAGAAATGGATGAATTCCTGGAAATATACAACCTATTAAGACTGAATCATGAGAAAATAGAAAATCTGAACACATCAGTTACTACTGAGGAGATTGAAACAGTAATCAAAAATCTCCTAACAAAAGTCCAGGACCATAAGCATTCACTATTGAAATCTACTCAACATTTAAAAACTGATACCAATCCTTCTCAAACTCTTTCAAAAATAGAAGAGGAGGAAATGCTTCCAAACTCATTTACAAAGCCAAAACAAGATAAGGATACTAAAAGAAAAGAAAATTAGAGGACAATATCCCTAATGAACATAGATGCAAAAATCCTCAACAAAATATTAGCAAACTAAATTCAACAACACATTAAGAGCATCATACACCATGATCAAATGGAACTTATTCCAGAGATGTAAAGATAGTTCAATATCTGTAAATCAATAAATGTGATGCACCACATTAACAAAATGAAGGATAAAATCACATGATCTTTTCAAGAGAAACAGAAAAATCATTTGACAAAATTCAACATCCATTTATGATAAAAACTCTCACCAAAGAGGGTATTACCACAGAGAGGGTACATACCTCAACATGATAAAGGCTATATATGACAAGTTCACAGCTAAAATTATATGAATAGTGAAAAGTGAAAATTTTAACCTCTAGGATCAGGAAGGAAACAAGGGTGTCCACTCTCACCACTGCTATTCAAGATAGTATTGGAAGACTTAGTCATAGCAATCAGACAAAAAAAAAGGAAATAAAAGAGATCCAAATTGGAAAGGAGGCAGTAAAACTGCCTCTATTTGCAGATCACATAATACTTTATCTAGAGAACCCTAAACACTCCAACAGACTATTAAAACTAGTAAACGAATTCAGTAAAGTTGCAGGATACAAAGTCAATATACAGAAATCTATTGCATTTGTATACATTAACAATGAACTAGCAGAAAGAGAAATTTTTAAAAAAATCCCATTTACAAATGAATCCAAAAAAAAGGTTAGGGATAAATTTAACCAAGAGATGAAAGTCCTGTACTCTGAAGACTATAAGACATTGATGAAAGAAACTGAAGACCACACAATAAATGGAATGATAGCTCATCTTCATAAATAGGAGCAATTAATATTGTTAAAATTTCCATACTATCTGAAACTGTCTATAGATTCAATGCATCCCCTATGAAAATATCTGTGGCATTTTTCACAGAACTAGAACAAATAATCCTAAAATTTTTATGGCACCACAAAAGACCTGGAATAGCCAAGACAACCTTGAGAAAGAAGAACAATGCCGGAGGTGTGACACTCCCTGATTTCAAACTATACTACACTACTAGCTACAGTAGTCAAAACAGTATGGTACTGGCACAAAAACATACAGATCAATGGAACAGAAGAGAGATCCCAGAAATAAACTGACACTCATATTGTCAAAGGTGCCAAAAACATCCAATGGGAAAAAGACAGTCTCTTCAGTAAATGGTGTTGAGAAAACTGGACAGCTACATGTAAAAGAATGAAACTAGACCATTTTCATACACCATATGCAAAAATCAAGTCAAAATGAATTAAAGATTTTATATAAGGCCTGAAACCATAAAAATCCTAGAAGAAAACATAGGCAATAACCTTCTTGACATTGGTCTTAGTGATGTTTTTGTGAATTTGACTCCAAAGACAAGGGAAACAAAAGCAAAAACAAACAAGTGGGACAACACCAACTAAAATGATTCTGCACAGTGAAGGAAACTAAAATGCTTCATCAAAACTAAAAGACAACCTACCAAATGGTATAAAATATCTGCAAATGATATGTCTGATAAGTAATTAATTTCCAGAATATGTAAAGAACTCATACAACTCAATATCAAATAAACAATCCAATTAAAACATAGCCAAAGGACCTGAATAGACATTTTTCCAAAGAAAAATGTTGGCCATACAGATGGCCAACGGAAGCATGAAAGATGCTCAACATCATGAATCATCAGGGAAATGCAAATCAAAACCACAATGAGATATCATCTCATACCTATCAGCAGGTCTGTTATCAAAAAACAACAAATAACAAGCATTAGTGAGGATATGGAGAAAAGGGAACCCTTGTGCACTGTTGGTGAGAATGTGAATTGATGCAGCCACTATGGAAAACAGTATGGAGATTTTTCAAAAAAATTAAAAATAGAACCACCATTCTATTCAATAATTCTACTTCTGTGTTTAGCTGAAAAAAATGAAAACACGAATTGAAAGGTGCATATGCACACTGATGTTCACTGCAGCATTATTTACAGTAGTCAAATTATGAAAGAAACATAACTGTCCATTGATAGATGAATGGATAAAGAAGATATGGTATATCAATCAATGGAATACTACTCAGTCATAAAAAAAGAATGAAATATTGCCATTTGTAACAACATGGATGAACCTTGATGCCATTATATTAAGTGACGCAAGTCAGATAAAGACAAATACCATACGATTTCACACATATGTGGAATCTGAAGAACAAAACAAACTAACAAACATAATAAAACAGAAATAGTCATAGACACAGAGAACAAAGTGGTGGCTGCCAGAGGGGAGAGGAGGTAAGGATATGGGCAAAATAGGTGAAGGGGATTAAGAGGTATAAACTTACAGATATAAAATAAAGAAATCACAGAGACGTAATGTAAAGCATTGGGAATACACTCAATAGTATTGTCGTAACTTTGTATATGGTAGATAGATGGTAACTAGACTCATCATGGTGATCATTTTATAGTGTATAAAATTATTAAGACAAGACTTCTGCCTTCATGAAGCTTATGGGTGAACAGAGTTAAAGTGGTAGATAGAACTGAATGAGAATAATATATTCTCAAATATACATTACATGACAGAAAGATAGGATGTATAAAGAACATAGTATTCAATTCATTGACATAAAAAGAAAAGTGATTAAATATTTAGCATCATCTTTCCACATTCATATTCATTTATTTTAATTGAAAACAAAATACTCTAATATGATTAGCTTAATTTAATTTTATTAATCATGTCTAACCATCATCAATTAGGTAAATATTTCATGAAGATTATAATGTCTTAGTATCTATTTTTATGTCATTAATATTTAACCTTCATTAATTTCCAATTTTCAAGTTTCAAATGCTTTTATGAAACTGCTCTGACATCTTAGGATTTTACATCGCTTTCCTGTACCAAAATACTGCATGAAACAAAACATTTTAATATGTTTTTTCCTCCAAAAAGACCACATTATATTAGGCTTTGTAAAATGTGTTAATATGTACAACATAAAATATGTGTTTACGTTGATAATCTCTGCTATAACTTTAATTTGTTTAAAAGCAATTTATATATTTTTTATTTTATCTTGGGCCATGCCACATGGCTTGTGGGATCTTAGTTCCCCGATCAGGGATTGAACCCGGGGCCATCCATGGCAGTGAAAGCATGGAGTCCTAAGCACTGCACCACCAAGGAATTCCCTAAAAGCAATTTTAAATGTAGTAATATCTTACTAGATGTTAATAAAAACTCATAAGGTGATCATATACCTGTTTACAAGGGGGATAAAAATGGTAAAGATTATTTTTCATGAGGCAGCTTAAAATTTTAACTTAAACATGTAACAATATTCAGTTTATAATAGGAAGTGTTTTATATTTCTGGTCCACTAGTCCTATAAAATAAGTCCCTAGTACATATCTATAGAGTGCAATTTGATAATTCACGTATTGGTCACGCTTTATCAGAGAACTGAGTGTTTAAAATATAGAAGTGTCTATATTTTTTAAAGTATTTTAAATGAGCAGAAATAGAGCTAGTCGTTAGTCCTTTAGAGTTTAAAAAAAAATTAGATTTTATTGCTGAGCCTTTATAAACATAAGACACAACTAGCCAACAATCTTTTTAATTGGACTTTCCAAACATAAGTCATAAACCCTTTTTCTTTAGAAAAAATAATTTAACTCTAAATGTTAAATTCCGTAGACTAGAGAAATGATAAATTAACCAATATTTATTCTGCGTATTAGATGAGCTTGAAATGGACTTTGAGGTCCTTCTTATAAAAATCATTGTGCAACAGAATGAATTAAGCATCTGAATACATACAGGAGCCATATAGTACATTATAAACTTCACCCCTTAATAGCCAAACCATAGTCTATGGACGAAAAAAAAAGTGGTATGGCAAAACAAAACAAAAACTTGCTGCAGTAGTAGAGTCCATCTTGTGTACTTCCTGCTAATTGTTTATGATTTTTTTTCTTCCTTTATTAAAAAATCTATATAAATTACACATTACTTGATTATATATACTTATAAAGTCCAAAGACAACAGATTAAAGAAAATAACAGAAGTCTTCTTAATGTCAACTTCTAATCTGACACTTCTTTTAAGAGATAACCACTTATGGGCTTCCCTGGTGGCGCAGTGGTTGAGAGTCCACCTGCCAATGCAGGGGACACGGGTTCGTGCCCCGGTCCAGGAAGATCCCACATGCCGCGGAGCGGCTGGGCCTGTGAGCCATGGCCGCTGAGCCTGCGCGTCCGGAGCCTGTGCTCCGCAATGGGAGAGGCCACAAAAGTGAGAGGCCTGCATACCGAAAAAAAAAAAAAAAGAGAGATAACCACTTATAACGGTTTAATACAGTTTGTTAATGAGTTTCAAGACTGATTTTTTTTTCTTTTTATCTAGCAGGACTTTTCTTTTGTTCCGTGAATTTTGTCCAGTGTTCACAGCTCAGAACTAAAGTCCTTCAGTGCTCATTTTACATTCTAAAATGAACAATAAAGGAAGTGCCAACATTTAGGGCTCACTATTTTCCCTTAGGGCATACAGATTGAAACTTTAGGCACGGAAAGTTAAAGTGACTCACCCAGGACCACACTTAAACTAAATAGGATATGTCGATTTAAACCTAGACAATCTGGCTCCAGAGCTGGTTCTGTTAACCACCATGACTGTTGTTTCCATGGAAGGTCCATGCATGTCTTCAGTGTTTATTCCTAATGGACTCATTTGAGAATATAACTTTATGGTATGTCCATATCTGTGTATACATTTTACTTCTAATTACCATGTAGTAGCATGTGATACTGAAGTACCATGGTTTATTTAGAAATTCCTTCATTAATGGAGTTTGGGATAGTTTCTAGTATTTTGCTATTGCAAACCATACACCAGTGAACATCACTGCACACATAGCTTTGCTTTGGAATCCTGAGAAGTGCTAATTTAGAAGTTATAAGTATATTAAATCTTGATAGTTTCCGTCAAATGGACTTGCAAATATATGCATCAAATTGTACTCTTTTAATAGTGTCTGAAAATACCAGATTTTGTACTCCTATCAGCATTGTTCATGATCATTTACTTTTTTCTTTAATATGATCAGTTAAAAATTGAATCTCATTAAAAAATTATTACCTGTGCTCTTTTTAATATTAAGAATAGATTTTGAGGATTTTTTTTAATATTTGCAATTTGTGTTTTTTCTTTTGTATATATTTTTTCTAATTGAAACATTTTCCATTGGTAGCTTATATTTTCCTGATTAGTTTATGGAAATTTCTTACATATTAAAGATGTTGATCCTCTGTTATATATTGTAAATATTTATTCTAGTTGTGTCATTTACGACCTTTATTTATGGTGCTTTTGGTTATATAGAACCTTTAAATTTTATGCAGTTACAGCCATCATTGATTATAGAAGCTGTGGGTAAAATTAAGACATACTAAACTGGAGAACTATATTCTTTTTTTTTTTAATTTTTATTGGAGTATAGCTGATTTACAATGTTGTGTTAATTTCAGGTGTACACGTGAATTACTTATACATATACATATATCTACTTTTTTTTTTTTTAAGAGTCTTTTCCATTACAGAGTATTGAGTAGAGTTCCCCGTTATACAGTAGGAGAACTGTATTCTTAACAGCATTTTGTTTAAAGGGAGGCCATTGCTAGCCAGCTCTAGCAGAATTTTGATAGGGATGCAAAACTACTTGAAGTTGATAAGATTAGAGCTTTGTAAAATGAGTCTACTTTTTTCAGGATTTTACTGCACTTTTGTCCTCTCACATGTGCAGGTGAAGAATCTCTCTTAGGATTCTAATAGCAAGCAACTAGAGAACTCCACAAAATTAAGATAACTGGTTCTTAATGCAGAACTTTGGGATGGAAAAGAATTAATGAATGAGGGAGCGGAGCAGATAAGCAGTATAAGAAAATAATGCCTGTGCTTTGGATGATATTAGACAAGGGCTTTTAAATTTAGACGCTGGTCAAAATATCTACTTGGATTTGTTGGTAAGGCAACTGAGTCTTTAAGGCATAAGTGTGAAAACTAATGCTTTAAAACAGGGGTCCCCAACCCCCCCAAAAAAAAGCGAAGCTTCATCTGCCACTCCCCATTGCTCCCCATCGCTTGCATTACCGCCTGAACCATCGGCACCCCACCCCCGTCCGTGGAAAATTTGTCTTCCACCAAACCGGTCCCTGGTGCCAAAAAGGTTGGCAACCGTTGCTTTAAAACATTATGCATGTGCAGGGTACACAAAGGTAAAGTTCACATATGCCTTTGATAATATCAACTTGTGTTAAATACTATATGTATGTTTTGGTATCTGACAGGAGAAGTTACTGCTTACTGTCCTCCTCTTCAAAATGTACTAGGCTATTATAGCACATTTTCACTTCCAGATACATTTTAGATGGTTTGACAAGTTTCGTAAAAGTCCTGTAGTGATTTATAGAGTAATTGAAGGAGAAATGACATTTTTACAATAGTGAGTTCTCCCTTACAGGAATGTGTTCTCTTTCAGTTCATTGAGGTCTTCTTTTACAACTTTCAGGAAAGCTTTATAGTTTTTCTTTTTCATTTAGACATGACCACCTTTTGGTTATTTGTGAGTTCTAAAGTGGTTCTTATGTGTGTGCTACACTTTTTAAATACTTCTTTCATTTTCTATTTGATAAAAATGTCACATAGGTAGAAAATTGTGTTAATTTTTAATTTGGCCACTTGTTTATTTTAGATGTCTAAAAATGGGAGATTAATTTTCTTGTTTTTTCATTATAATGTTTGAAAATAATTGCAATTTTGAATTCTGCATCCCAATATTCATATCTTATCTAGTAAAGTTCCATTTTATTTCTAGCTTGCCAATTTTTTTTTTTTTTTTTTTTTTGCAGTACGTGGGCCTCTCACTGTTGTGGCCTCTCACATTGTGGAGCACAGGCTCCGGACGCGCAGGCTCAGCGGCCATGGCTCACGAGCCCAGCCGCTCCGCAACATGTGGGATCTTCCCAGAACGGGGCACAAACCCGTGTTCCCTGCATCGGCAGGCGGACTCTCAACCACTGCGCCACCAGGGAAGCCCTGAAACAGTTTTAAATCTACAGAAAAATTGTGAAGATACTACAGAGAATGCCCACATACCCTACACACAGTCTCCTCCATTGTTATTACTCTATATTATAGAATGGTAAGTGTGAAATAATCAATGAAACAATATCAATATATTATTACTGACTAAATCCATACTTAATTTGAATTCCCTTAATTTTTACCTATTTTCTTTCTGTAACAGGATATTGTATTACATTTAGATTCCTCTTGGTTGTGACAATTTCTCCGAATTTTCTTGTTTTTGATGACCTTTGCATTTTGGGGAGTACTGGTCAGTTATTCTGCAGAGTGTGTCCCTCAAGATTTGTTAGTTACTTTTTACATGATTAGACTCTGGTTGTGCATTTTGGGGAGAAAGTCCAGAAAGGAAAAGTGCCATTCTCATTACATCATATCAAGGATACATTATCAACATGGCTTAAAACTGATGTTAACCTTGAGGTCGTTTGGCAGGTGTTTCTCTTGTAAAGTTACTTCCCTCCACTTTTTCATAGCGTTGTCTTTGGAAGGGAGTCACTATGTACAGCCCATACATAACGAGTGGGAAGTGACACTTCACCTCGAGAGCAGAGTATTGACAAAAATTATTTAGAGTTTTTTTGCATAGAAAATTTGCCTATTTGTCCTCATTTAACTCAATCATTTGTTTGTATCAACATAAGACATAGATATTTATACTGTGGCATATAATTCGACTCTGCTTTATTTGTTGTTCAAAGTGTTCCAGCTTTGGCAATTGGGAAATCTTTCAGTTAGCTCCTGTGTTCCTTTGACATACCCCCATCAGTGTGTATGTACTATTTTGGGGGAGAGGAGGCATATCTATATTTTCTGGCACTATACGATACATCAGGCTCATCTTGTATATTTCCTGCCCCAGTCCTAGAATCAGCCTTTTTTTCCAGGAGGTGCTGGTTCCTTTTATTGGAGAGTGGCATTAGAAACCACGAGCTGGGCAGTAGATGTGCCCGTTGCTTCTGGGCCCACTCAGCTGAAAGAACAAGTAAATATATTCATGGATACTAACCCATGTATTTATACATGCTTATAACTATTTCTATATGTAACCATCTGTATCTATGTTAAGCCATGAGTTCATACTGATGTCACCAAACCTTATCCATTACCACATAGAACATTCCTTTGTTTATCTGTAACTGCTTACTTCAACATTGAGAAACCTGGCTCTCACTATCCACCATCCATTTACTTAATTGTTCAATTCCAGTATAAATATTACTGGTTTTAACCTTGTTAACCCATATCCCCTGGACACAAATTTATCAAGGAGAGTATAGTGCTATGCAAAGTTTCTTTGCCTTTAGTCTTACAGACTAAACTAATTTACAAAGTTACTTAGGTTAGCACCGTTTTCCCCAATTGGCAGTGATATTGTTTGATGCATTTATAATGCATTAATGATTTTTATGTATATATTTCCATTTCTGTACCAAAATTCTCCATCTGTGTTTTCATATTCTGACTATATTAAACATAATCTTGTGTTTTGTAAGATAATCTCCTTTATGCTTCTCCTGTGGTCCTTCTTTTATTTTCTGTTTGTTGTTGTTTTTACTCAAATTTTGTCCTGTTATATACTTGGCGACTTTTGTTTATAAGTTAAACATTACATGTGAAATGTTTTAGAGATCATTTGAGCTTCTGGATAATGTTATCTTTCTCCAGAGAGGATTTACTTTTTCTCTGGCAGGCAGATGACAAACCTAATTAATATAATCAGCACTTGAAATTATAACAGCTGGTCTTTATTCTCTGGTTTATTTTCAGTTCAACTTTAATCGTTATTTTGTAGCCCTTTAGGTTCCCAAACCTCAGTTATTTACAAGAACTTTTCCTCATTGGCAAGTCCTGATTTCCACACCCCCCTGCCACCGGCCCTTAACCACATGAGACTATGGAAAGTTCTGCTCAAGTTTTCAACTACTTCTCAGTTACAGCTTTTAGTATCACCAATCAACATGCTGGCAAAGCAGCACCCAATGTCATTTTTACCTCTTTTGACTTCCAGTTTCTCCTAAATAGTGGCTAAAAAAATTCATATTGCTTAAGCAGCTTTTGGATGGTCTCAAGGAGATGGTTTTTAAATATTTTTGAAGATTATTGCATATGACTGTCCCATCCATCTTTCCTGGAATAGCAAGCACTCACTCCCACTCCTTCCTGTATCTCTACCCTAACATCTGGGATGAATTTTCTTCTTCCAGAATCTTTTAAAAACAATAAAACAGGGCTTCCCTGGTGGCGCAGTGGTTAAGAATATGCCTGCCAATGTAGGGGACATGGGTTCGAGCCCTGGTCCAGGAAGATCCCACATGCCGCGGAGCAACTAAGCCCGTGAGCCACAACTACTGAGCCCACATGCCACAACTATTGGAAGCCCACGCGCCTAGAGCCCGTGCTCCACAACGAGAAGCCACCACAATGAGAAGCCCGCACACCGCAATGAAGAGTAGCCCCTGCTCGCCACAACTAGAGAAAGCCCGAGCACAGCAACAAAGACCCAAAGCAGCCAAAATAAATAAATAAAATAAATTTATTAAAAAAACAATAAAACAGACCCAAAATGGAGTTGCTTAGGCTAAGCCCTATGTCACCAAACTGAGACTTAATTACAGTTTGGACTCTCCCAGAAATGGAATCTTAAACCAGCCAATCAGGAATCGTCTGATCAGCACTAGTGAGGTAATCTGCTTGATAGATCCCTGCCATCCCCTATAGAAAAGTAACCTTGCAATAACCAACCCACTTTTTTGTCCAGTATTAACTACCTTGTTGTTCCTGCTTCCTCCTGCGTATAAAAGTCTTCCATTTTGTAGAGCTACTCAGAATTACTTTCCATCTGCTAGATTAGGTGCTGCTTAATTCATGAATCATTGAATAAAGCCAATAAGATCTTTAAAATTTACTCAGTTGAATTTTTTTGTAAACATACTTCTATACTGAATGTTTAGATCTTTGGGCTTCTAGATTCATGGGTGGCTGCATCTACTATTGGATTCTCTGCCTTAGGTCTCTACCTAGGTTTATTTTCAAACTTCTTGCTCCTTAAAGATGAGAAAATCTGAGATCCAGTTCACCAGGTTTTAGCAAATGCCATCAGGAAAAAAACTGATTCATTTTTCTCCATACCTCTCTAACTCCAGTCTTTACTAGATTAAGTAGCTTGTCATTTCTTTAATGCTTTGAAGAAGATATTTTTCTTACTCCTTTACCAGTAGCCATATTACATTAATGAAAACAAAATGCTTCTCAAATCTTATCTCATTATTTTACATTGTTTTTCCTTTTCTTTTCATTATGGAAAAAGTCTTAAGTTTGACTGCTATTTCACTGAATCATGTTTAAAATTTTTAAATCTGTATTCTCTGTTTCTCATTTTGGTTTTAACTTCTTTTTAAAATTCCACTCAATTTTTCCTTATTTAAATGGTTCCTAATCGGGACTTTTGATAAATTGTATAGATGCAGTTTCTTCTTGACTATCATTGAGAATAGATTTACACATTTTCTAAAATTCCTTTTGTCCTTCTAGTTCTATTTCATAAGATAATCTTAGAGAGTTTACAAAGGTTTATTTCTATTTAAGTATGTTTTCTTATGTTTAGTGAAGCTTTAAAAATTATGTTTTAAAGAGAGTTTTCTTCTTTTTCAGTAGAAAACTTAGATAATTTCTATCTGGTTGCTTCTATTCCTGTTTTGATATGTTCAAATAGTTCAGTCCTGACAAAACAAAGTATAAGTGCTTAGCTTGGCCATAACATTACATTGCTAATTTAGAAACACAGAAGCTTGTTGGGAATAGAGTGGAAGCCAATATTAGCTTGGCTTCTGTGTCAAATTAATTTTGAATTTTGTGTGGTAGCACGGAATTAGGGTTTCCATTCACGCCAAAATAAGCTTGTACAAGCACTGCCACAGAATCCAAATTCAGTGCGACTGCCTTTGTCCGGTGTGCTTCCCAAAAGTGACTGAGGGAAATGTTTGTATTGCACATGCCCCATAACTTGTCTCTGATTCTAGCATTTATTAATTGATAAGGTTTCTAAGTAAAGCTCTTCCAGGTTTTCTCCCATTTACTTTCATGTGGTATATTCCTTTGTATTACCAAGGAGCCAAGTAGTGTGTCTCCTTTCTCCCATTTGGTTATTTCCACCGTTCGTGGGAGAAATTAATCAGAATCCCTAATCTGTGGATATTACTTTGATATTCTTCTGAATTTATTAAAATCTAATTTTAATGAATTTCTTTTTCGAAGTAGGGGCAGTGAAATTAGATAAGTGTGTTCAGGTGTTATCTGTGAGTATACAAAATATTTTATTTTAAACATTGTTTTCATCTAAACTGATGACAACATATCAAAGTAACATAGGATATTGCTTTTTGAAGGAAATTAGATGTCATTAATTCCATCTTTATGAACATAGTTACTTTTAAAATTCTTATTGAAAGAACTCTTTTAAACATATATGTATATGCACATATATACAATCATATAGTATTATTTACATACATTAAAATAAATACAGGGCTTCCCTGGTGGCACAGTGGTTGAGAGTTCGCCTGCCGATGCAGGGGACGCGGGTTCGTGCCCCGGTCCGGGAGGATCCCGCATGCCACGGAGCGGCTGGGCCCGTGAGCCATGGCCGCTGAGCCTGCGCGTCCGGAGCCTGTGCTCTGCAACGGGAGAGGCCACAACAGTGAGAGGCCCGCGTACCGCCAAAAAATAAATAAATAAATAAATAAATATAAGCAAAACAAATTGATAAGTTATTTATAACATTTTTAAACATTCTGAGATTTACTATTTTTAATATGTTTGCAATTCAGGTGCATGGTGACTTGTTTAAATACTTGATACTCTCTACCTAAATCTACTGGAACAGTTATTTGATTGGCTATCTGCCCCTGAATTTGTGTAATCTTCACAACTGATGCATTCAAGTTGTTCTTTTACTATTTTCCAGCAGACTCTGGAGTCTATCTTGTATAAATGCCAAGGGAACTTGGAGAACTAATTTCCAATTTGCCTTCCTGCTGTCTACTGTTGATTGTGTGCCCCAAATAGGCTAACTGTGTTCCTTTTTTATGTTTCACCATCATCTAATAGAGAAGGTATGCAAACCTCCTGCTAAAAAATCAATTTAGATGTTTGTTAACAATGTGTATTCCAGAGTCTATACTATACTTATTGAAGCAGAATATCTTGGGGAATAGTGCAGAAAACTAAATATTTACCAAGGTCACTGGGTGATAATTGTGCACAGTGAAGTTGATATCCACTGCCACCATGATTCAGAGCAAGTCTTGGAATTAGCCAGATGTGGGGTCCAAGGAAATTGCTATTTACTATATGTAGGATTGTGGAAATGGACTTAACATGTGTGGCTCATTTTACATATCTGAAGTACAGTATACTATAGACTGTAGTACAGACTAGATATGAAAATATAGTAAAGTATTACTTATAAATCTTTTAGTACAATTCTTGGAACCAATTACATTTCATCAAATATAAGATGCCATCGATTTAAAGATGTAAGATTATTTTATGTATAGTAGGAAGAAGAGGAATTACACTATGACATGATACTCAGTAATCACTTAGACATTTTATTTTGTATTTATTGAAAGTTATTTTAAACATGTATATACATATATCTAATCATATAGCATTATTTGAATACATTAAAATAAAACATAAGCAAAATGAATTGTTGGAGGCATTTCTAAAACTTCTAAACATTCTGAGATTGACTCAATACCTTTGAAATTCATAAGTCCATCTTCTGTTCTACCAGCATCATGATACAAACATTACTGAAAAGAATGGTCAACTGTTGGCTCAGGGTGTTTATTTGTCCAGCCAGTGACTTATTTTTCCAGTTTGGATGCTAGAAATAAAATGATTTTATCAGAAGGTATCAACAAAAGATTTTCAAATTATACCATGACTAACATTCTTTCTCCAGATTGGTCCCAAGATGATTTTTGATTTAACAGTTAAGTGACTGCAATTGTCTAGTCAAACTTTCATGAGTAACAACCATGTTTACTCAAGGACAATTGACAAACGTGTCACAACTGACATGAGGCTGAGAGTGATTGAAAGATTTAGTAGTCAACCCAAATACAGAGATATTACAATATGGGAGAATTGTGCATTATTATTTGAAAAAAAGAATTAGGGAAGGACAGTAGTATATGCTCAAGAAAAATGGTAAGCAGATAGTAGCTGCCATTTTTTTTTTTTTTTTTTTTTTTTTTGCGGTACACGGGCCTCTCACTGCTGTGGCCTCCCCCATTGCAGAGCACAGGCTCCAGATGTGCAGGCTCAGCGGCCATGGCTCACGGGCCCAGCTGCTCCGCGGCATGTGGGATCTTCCCGGACCGGGGCACAAACCCGTGTCCCCTGCATCGGCAGGCGGACTCTCAACCACTGCGCCACCAGGGAAGCCCTGTCAGTTTCTATTGAGTGCTTTATTGTGGTCCTCTCTTACACCATGTGCTTGACACCTACTTCTATCTTTCAGATCTTGACCTTGTAGTAGTGTCTGAGTCTCCATTACTTTACCAGATCCCCCTGTAACATTTTTCCTACTTGCCTAGAGCTCATCAAATATCCGTTAACTGAGGTTGTGTATCTAAAGTCCTTTGCACACAGCAGTCCTTCATTAAATGTTAGGTTCTATCCTTTGCCCCTATGCTGCTGAGACTCTCCCTGAATGCCTTGTCTCCAGGTCACAGCCATCCGTAACCTGGTCTGCCCCAGCTTCCTTAACCCACTTTTTTTTTTTTTTTTTGCGGTATGTGGGCCTCTCACTGTTGTGGCCTCTCCCGTTGCGGAGCACAGGCTCCGGACGCACAGGCCCAGCGGCCATGGCTCACGGGCCCAGCCGCTCTGCGGCATGTGGGATCTTCCCAGACCGGGGCACGAACCCGTTTCCCCTGTATCGGCAGGTGGACTCTCAACCACTGCACCACCAGGGAAGCCCCTTAACCCACTTTTAATGCCTATAGAGGTTTCTGAACTCCACCTAGAGATTCATTCTACTTCTATAATTATTTTGTAAACCATGGAATACTATATGAGAATATTAATGATGCATCTCTTTTTCTTTTTTTTAACAGACATTTTGCCTTTACTGCTGCAAGATATTGGAAATCTGTTCAAGGTTTTGACCTTTTATGAATCTGGATTTTTCACTCAGGCTAATATAAGGTAAAGATTATGTACAAAGGTTATTTTCCCCTTCTGCTTCATGAGCAGTAATATATAGTTATAATTTTACCAAAACTGGGAGATAAGTATCTGTTGGTCCCTATGTCACTTCTACTCTTAATTCTACAGATCACAATCAGTTATTTAAATTGACTTTCAAAGTCCTTGGTAATCTGGCTCCATATTAATTCTTCAACCCTATCTCCTTATGCTTTCTTCTAAAAACCTCTGCTCAAGTCAGGTTGATCTCATCACGGTCTTCTGAACACACCATGAGCATTCCCACCTTTACTCTTCAAACATCCCTGCAGCTAAAACAAATTTCATTCTCTCCTTTTTTTCTCAAGTGTTGCATCTTCTCCTGCTATTCTAGAACACACTCATATTTCCCTTCTTTCATTCATTCAATACATATTCCTTGCATATATATTATTACCAGGCAAGTAAATAAGAAAAACAAAAGCCTCTGTCATCTTGGAACAATAAAGGGTGTAGGAAAATCAAATAATAAACCTAACTATAAAATATATTTTTAAATATTATGATTATGCTAAGGGAAATTTGAATAATTGGAATAAATTAACAGACTTTATCAATAACTGTCAATTCCAATCTATAGCATGTACAAATATTGTGCGTTGGATTGTTATTTTACTCATATGTATATAGCTTGCCTCCATAATTAGAGCATAGAATCAAAGAAACAGTTAATTCATATCTGAAGTAGAATTATCAGTGCATTAAGAAATAAGAAAGCAATTCAAACTTTGCTCATTTCCCTCATAAGGTGGCTTACAATCACCTGGTGTATAAACACATTAAAGCCTCACAATAACACAAGTATCTGTTACCTACGCTGACTCTTGTGTTTCCCTTACCCTGTGCAGGGGAAGTGGGCATTCTTATGTTCTCCTTGAGGATAAGTAAGAGTAGAAATGAATTGGAGGGGAAGATGATGCTTGTCTCTTGCCAGAGAATTGGCCAGCAACTCAGTCTCAGGGAATAAAGGGGCAGAGAGTAGATTCCTATGTCCCCAGTGTTTTCCAGGGCCACTAATTGGACAAAGCTTAATACTGCAACCACACAATAAGTAATAAGTATAAGATTGTATACCACAATCTTAATACTATAGCCACAGAACCTGCTCAGAATATTTAAGCTGGAGTGAACAAATTCTATCAGGTGGTGACAGTCTATATTGCCCAGACTTAATGAATGATGAATATAAGGACCCTCCCATCTATGTTGATAAGCACTAATAAGTTATTACAGAATTGCACT
Organism: Hyperoodon ampullatus; assembly: GCF_949752795.1. NCBI lineage: Eukaryota > Metazoa > Chordata > Mammalia > Artiodactyla > Ziphiidae > Hyperoodon > Hyperoodon ampullatus. The sequence goes on from NC_136922.1 coordinate 69,500,887, forward strand.
GAATATTTAAATTAGAGTGTAGATTGTTTCACCTATTATTGTTAAAACCAAAGATGTTGATAACATTTTCCATGGATTTAATAAGTATCTAGTGTCCTTGCTATTTGCTTAGTATTAACTGACAATTCTGTAGATACCAAACTTTTAGCGTAATATTTGTATAATTTTATAAAACATCAAAACTTCTCTCTCATGCTTATAGGAATAAAAATTTGGCAGTGAATTCAGCACATGAGATATTAAAATTTACCTTTCACTCTTGCATTTTAAATGACATCTGTAAATAACTTAAATATCTGTAGGAATATTTCTACTTCTTTTCCCTTTGTCTACTGGTGTCTGCAGAGTTCTCATCTGAATTTGGAAATCTATAGTAGATAGTATTATGGCTCCACAGGACATTACATTGGGCTCCTTGGAACTGGAGGTAAATCATCTCTACAAAAGTTTCCTTCTTATAGTTGAAGAGCCCATACTGGTTTGTCTATAAACATTTGGAAATCTCAATTCTTCTCCCACTCTTTGAGCCCTAATCAGCTGTTACTTTTGACATTATTTTTCTCCTCTTATTCATGAGGTCACCATTCTTTTTTATTTTTCAAGAAGCATTATATGTTCAATTTCAACAGATGTATTACTTTAAAAATGCCTTATCATGAGTTATATTCATCTGTGAAAACAGATGTATGGACAAAATAACTCAAAGAAAAGTTTATACCAAAACTCATGTAATGGGTGTTGAATGGTTCCAATCACCTGGAAAAAAAGATGTTAGATTTAGTAATCATTGAGAGTTGCTAATCAAACATCTTCTGTTTCTTTTTTCCCCTGTTCTTTTATTTTCTGCTACTTGCATCAACTTGGGCTCAGGGATTTTGGCCCTGGATTCCAGCCCATTTTTCCCATTGGAAGTTTTTCAGAAATCCTGTGGGTAAGAGAGCATCTGGTTTAAGATATTTATAAGTGTCTGAGCTCCCTAATATGCCTAGTTACTGTGGAGACTAAAAGCAAATAGGAACCTGCACTGAAAACAAACTGACAAAGGCTGAACCGAAAAGACGGCTTAAGAATGGAAAGTGCATGGCATTATTCTGCAGTCCTTTCCAACTGAAGTTTAGAACAGGTCATGTTCAGTGTCCTTTCTTTGCAAAGAAGCCAACTTAAAAAATGACATTATTTATCAATACTGAAAACAGACATCAGATAACCCTTACAGCTTAGCGTAATGCACAATGAAAGCTTTCTGACGTTTGAATTGATTCATTCTGTATGAGAGATTATATATGCTTCTACTGCTGTTTGCTCATTGCTATTTTAAAATGTTACTTTTTTCTTCTGGATAAATATTGCATATATCTACCTCAGTTTACTCATTATTATAACAAAACAGGACCTCATACATTTAAAGCACATTATTTGTAAGTTAAATCCACTTTTCATAGACAAGTTTTCCTTATCTGAAAAATGAAGGTGAAAAATGCTGCTGCTCTGTTTGCTACCCCACTTCCTTCTGCACCTTTGCCTTCCTGGCTTTACCACTTCCCTTTTAATTTTGATTATTTAAAAGAGATGCTGTTTTTTACCCTAATACTTGATGTCTAAGGACACTCCTGGCTTTAACAATACACAGAAATTTATCTGTTCACCATCTCTTCCAAAGGGTGCTACTATTTGATGCAAATGAATAAAATAAGGAACATTGTATTTCACTTAAAAATAATTTTCCAACATTTAAACATTATCTTATACATAAAAATACATCTCTGATACAAACATATTACGATTCTTCACACATATGCTTTTTATCCTAATTACAAACTCATCTTTAATTTAGAAATGTTGAAAAAGGATTTTGGTTGGAGAAGAGAGGATGGTGCCAGAGACAAGTACTAAAATAATAGAATTGGAAAGACCTGACATATGGGCTTTTTTAGGACTTCATTTCTCCATCTGTAAAATTTTTTCTTTGGGGATATTTTTTGGAGGAGCTGTGATACTGTGGAAAGAAGATGAAACAGAGATTCAGAAGACCTGGTTGCTGCTCCTGGCTCCACCATTTATTAACTGGATATACTTTCAGTTAATAACCACCCTGACAAGGTCCTTGTAAGCATCAAATATATATGAAAGTACTTTATAAATTACAAAGTTCTATCTAAGTCTAATCTATTAATATTTATTGCTGTATCCCTAATTTGAAAAGTGGGCTTATTTTTAGGAGATTCACAATGCACTGTTTTTAATTAAATATTTTTAAATTGCAAAATGATGGATGCTCCTTGGAAGAAGAGAAACTGCAAGAATATGTAAAGACAAAATTGATAACTTTACTGTAAACCCCTTTCTTAATTCTCAGACACAAGCAACAGTATATAATGTTCCACAATTTTGTTCATGTTCATGTAAGTTGTATATTAATATAGTTAACTTTAGTTTTACATTTGATAATTATTCTTGTTTTTCCTCATTATTTTTCACTTATACATATTCTTGTGGCTTTGTTTTTTCATTCACTTTTTTACTTGAAAGTATGTCATGTTTGTGTACTTTGTGATCTCTGCACATGAAAGGTAGAAGATCTAACATATTTTTAAAAATCACTTTATAATTTTATATGGTGACTGTACTGTAAGTTATTCAACTATTCCTTTATTGATGTCCATTCATGTTGTTTCCAAGTTTTTGCCACTAGAAATTATTCTAAATAAGCCTCCTTCTATAGCAAGACCTTAATTTCTATCAGATAGATTCATACAGGTGGGTCAAAAATGTATATTTTTAACTACAAAAGATAATATCTGATCTCTTGCTGAATTTACATTCACACCAGTCATGAATGAAGAGGGCCAATTTTTAAAGTTTGGTTAATCTTACAGATTTTAAAAAAGTTATCAGGAATACATCCATTTTATTTGACTATTAATTATGTTGTGCTTATTTTCATATGCTAATCTACTATTTAGAATTATGCCTGTTTTTATTTTTAGCCAATTAGGGGGGAAATCTATTTTTTTATCTTTTATTTGTCCATTTGTAGAAAGTTAAAACTAGGGTAATATCAACAACCTTTTGTTCAGTATTATTATATCTTTGAAGGCTCTTACAAGACTTAATAATTAGATAGTCTCTAATACAATACACAAAAGCTTAATTTCAGCCAATGAAATTCTCTAGATCAATGCTGTCCAATAGGACTTTCTGCTATGATGGAAATGTTCTGTATCTATGCTGTCCAGTATGGAATCCATGAGCCACATGGGACTGTTGAGCACTTGAAATGGAGTAATATGGCTGAGGATTTACAAACCTAATTTTATTTCATTTTAATTCATTTAAGTTTAAATTTAAATAGCCACATGTGGCTAGTGGCTCCTTTAATGGAGAGGGAAAGTCCAAAGTTCTTTCATGTGCTTAGAATTGATTCTCTGGGCAGGAGAGGGGGAGAGTGTGGTTTTTTAACTTGAGTTAAAATATACTGAAATATACTGAAATTTTGCATAAATAACCTTTCGTATGTGTTACTGAAGAACTGGTTAGAATGACTCACACTCAGTCAAGTTGATCCATTTTGACGTGTCAAGTCAATCAACTCTCTTGCAATCAGACTTAGCATTTAGATGCTCAACATTCAGAAATAGTAAATGATTCTGCTCAAGTGAAATTTAATTCGTCAACTATGAGGAAATGGCTCCATAATATTGAATGTCATGCTATTCTATTTTGCCAATAGTCTGTTAATATATTAATACTTTTACAAGGTATGCATTCTTAATTCAATAGTATATATTTTTATGTAATGTCTTGTAACATCCTTTTCTATTTTTTAGGAGAAAACATTTTCTTTTACCTAGGTTCTGCCTCATGTGACTTCAGTCAACACTGGAATTTTTTTAAAAGGTAAATTTAATAAAAGTAAAGTATTCTGCTATTCTCCCTGTATTTTGAATTTCCTATAATTAGCACCTGAAATGATTTTTCTCTCTCTCTCTGATTTGATATCAGATTGAGTCTCATCTAATCATGAGATTTCAAAGCAAATACTTTGAAGGAGGCTTTTTTTTTTCCTGCTATTTTTTTCTTTGCAGAAAGAAAAGTCAAGAAAAGTTCTAGCTTCTAGCTGTTACTGGCACAAATCTGGGCTTATTAGAGCTACCCCAATTTGTAAACCTTACCAGTTTCATATGCAAATATTGATGGCTTGAGTAGCAGAAAATGTAATCCTATTATAGTCTCAACTTTATCTGAGTTTTTAGAAATGCTGATTAGCCTTGGTAATCACCTGGCTTCTTTCTCAGATACTATTAGTATCTGTGGTGGTTTCACATCCTTTCATGTGAGAAATGATTTTGGCTACAGCTGCTTCCAAGGTTCTCTTCTGTCAGAGAAATATCTGCATATCTGCAAATATCAGCATGGTCTCTTTTACTTCTCAGTTTGAGTTTTAGTAATAAAATATCTAGAAAGATATTTTGTTACACATCCATTAAATTAAAAATTATCTATTTCACAAAATCACTTAAAAAATACTCTGTAATCTCAAGCAGTGGAAAAGGCTTTTCATTTCAAATCTACCTGAATTTGAGCCTCAGTGATATCAAAAACCTACAACATAACAATAGACAGTACCACCAAAAATGTGAGTCTTGTTAAGCAGGAAGTTTAAATAAAACTAAAGTGCATCTGATAGTTTACAAGCATAAAATAAAAAGGACTGCTTTTGTTATTTCAAGATGAGTAACTTAGAATGTCTTAAGACTACTATAAATTCTGATTAAACATTGATTAAGAAAGCTTAGATATTCTGAATCAGAAGGATAATGAAAAGAATGTAACTGTTAAAGTTTCAAATCTAACCTTTTTGCTGATAATGTATTGTGCAAGATTAAGGATAAGTACAAATGCATTGACACTTCTATCAAGGATCTGGGGTTCCCTCGCTACTTCCTTAACAAATAGAGCATGGTAGTGGTGACACCATGACAGCTCTGGCTTAGCCTTTAGCAGGACAGACAGATTCCCCCTACATCTCTTGGAGCCCTAGGGTGCCATGTAAGAAGTCCGATGACCCTGTTGAAGAGCCCACGTGGAGAGGCTCTGAGGTTTTACATGGAGAAAGAAAGTGACCCAGTTGAGACCAACCTTCTCGCTATCTGTGCCAATAAAACAAAAATGTAGTTAAAGTTATCTTGGACCCTCTAGATTTACCCATCCACCAGTTGAATACTGTAGAATGGCCCCAGTGAATGTCATGCAGAGCAGAAAAATCACTAATCTGAGCCCTGCTCAAATTCCTGATCTGTAAAATCATGAAATATACTAACATGTTTTTGTTTAGACCACAAAATTATAGGGTAGCTAGTTACACAATAGATAACAACAATAACAACAACAAAAAAGTAGAAGTGAAGGAAAAGAATTTCTTGCCATTTGCAATTACATAGACAACTGATTAGTTTTACATGTATTAACGGTTAAAATAGTAATCGTACACTAATGTATCCAAACTTGTTTGAGCAGATTAACTGACCGAGAGTTTTACTAATATGTGTGAATAATCTTTGTAATAATTATTGGTCTTTACTATTTTACTCTACAGAAGTAACCTGTTGTAAAAGTCAAGAGAGGACACAGGAAAATCGGGTATTTATAGAGGCCGTTTATTGTATTTGCAGAGAAGGATTAGGTGCCTATCAAAAATATGAGATAAAAGATCTACTCTGTCACTCATTAGCTTGGAGACTTTGATCAAGTCACTATCTTCGTGGGTTTTAAATTCTTCATCTATAACATTAACTCATTAGATTGCCTATCCAGAGGTTACTTCCATCTCCTTGAAATATCTCTAAGCCCCTGCTGTGTCATTGTCCTGTATTCTTTCATGAGATGGTCAGTCAAGTGTGGCCACAAGAAAACGAGGTTTCTTATATCCTAGGTCCGAGAGAAACAGGGTCGTGAAGGGACCTCATGAGGGGAGCACCAGGGGAGCTGGCTCAGCCAAGTGAGTGGGGAGCTGAGAGAGAGAGTGAGGACACATGGGCAAGTGAAGGTCAGGGTGGAGTATTCAGCAAAAGGTGCCAGAGGATTTCATTGTTGTGTTTGAATGTCACTAGGTCATGGTCAGGGGAGGGCAAGAAGGGGAACCTGTAGCAGGGGTCAGCCTTATCATACTAGTGTACCTGGTCACCTGGGAGGGGTGCTTATAGCCTGTTAGGGGGGACGTTGAGGCAGCAGGAAAATAAGGAGTTTTAAAATTTACAATCCAGTCATTAGGTTGTGCTATGGTCTGGATTGTCTGGGTGTCCCTGAAATCCATATGTTGAAATCCTAATGCCCAATGTGATGGTATTAAGAGGTAGGGGCTTTGGCAGGTACCTAGGTTATGAGGGTGGAGCCTCTTGTGCTCTTATAAAAGAGACCCCACAAAGCTCCCTTCTGCCATATGAGGATTCAAGGAGAAGTCAACCCAACCATGCTGGCACCTGATCTCAGCCTTCTAGCCTCCAGAACTGAGAGCAATACATTTCTATTGTTTATAAGCTACCCAGTCTTTGGTATTTTATTATAGCAGCCCAAACAGACTAAACTAGGTTGCAGATATTTTAACACTTCACAACTAAATGTGTACCAAACCTAGGAGGTTTGAGAGCAGATAACTTCCTTCCCTACCATTACGTTATATAGTATTATAAACATTTGTGGTGGTCCTAAATATTTTATTCTCCTAAACTAACCGTTGATATTTTCCCAGTGAGAACTACCTTTAGAGGAAGGAGTTGATACATACTGCTTGATTCTCAGGTGTTGGATTGTCAGGTAACAGGTGTAGCTGGGAGAATGTTTACCTATACATTATTTATCACTAGAGGCTATATTTTCTTATGCCTCATGTGAGCAATCCGGTATATAAATAATATGTATTTTTCCATTAATTTGATTCCTTCTCTGCAGTTTCCATACTTTAATTGTGACAGATTCAAATTATAAAATAATATTAGAGCTAATTCACAATATAGTGTTGCTACAGAAATTTTCTAATTTATTTGAATTCCCTAAGCATGTGAGTTTTGGGGGAGCATTATTACTGCACATGAGTTTTACCTTTAGCTTCAAGTAAATTGGTTACATTGTGTATTTTACTGTAGCATTTTCTGTCTCCTTGCTTTCATTTAAGATGACACTTTGATCAAAGGTGACAAAACATGAAATTATGGCCAGCTGTAAAAATGTCACATGCTATTTCAAAGTCCTCCTGCAGTTGGAAAATTTCCTGATTATCTGGACCCACCAAGAGAATTAAAATTCAGTGTGCTTGACATTACAGCATGTTTTAACAAGAGCACAATTATATTCCTACCCTGTTCCAATATAGAGTTGCCTAGTCAGAACTGTCAGAGAAGCCCATGGGGGATAGGAACTGTCACCAAGCATCAGCTCACACAGGAGATAAAATGAAGTCAATGGTTTCTTCCTTTATAAAAATCAGTAATTATATTTTATTTGAAAATATGTGCTCCTACGCCCGGAGCAAGCCCTGAGAATGTAAGAAAATCAGTCTATTTTCAAGCTTTATGGCAAAATCCTTTACATAATAAGAACTGTTAGCTGTTTTCTCCTCTGTAAAAAGAAAAAAAAAATTCTAGGACATATGTAGCAACTGTCACAATCGTGAAAAATAAGACATTTTGAAAATATGTCTGCAAAATTACCAGCTTTATTTTTATGGAGAGAAAAAATGTACTTTGTGGGCTTTAATTTTATTGAAAAATATTGATTGAACACCTACTTCATACCCGGCTATTTGCTAGGCTCTGGGGTACAAGAAATGCATAAATACATTTTCTGCCTTTGTCGAACTCACAGGCTAGCAGAGGAGACATAAATGCAAATAAAATTAATTCCCTAGTCAGAAGGAGAACAAAGATGAGAAATAAATAATTGTAACTCAAAGATGATAAGGCTGTCGCATAGCACAGGTTCAAAGTGCTTAGCCTAACACCAACTTCAGAAAACTTAAGTCTACAAAAAATAGACTTGTGAAATACACAATGTAACCAATTTACTTGAAGCTAAAGGTATAACCCATGTGCAGTAATAATGCTCTCCAAAACTCACATGCTTAGGGAATTCAAATAAATTAGAAAATTTCTATAGCAACACTATATTGTGAATTAGCTCTAATATTATTTTATAATTTGAATCTGTCACAATTAAACTTAAAGAATGGAAACTGCAGAGAAGGAATCAAATTAATGGAAAAATACATATTATTTATATACCGGATTGCTCACATGAGGCATAAGAAAGTATAGCCTCTAGTGATGAATAATGTATAGGTAAGCATTCTCCCAGCTACACCTGTTACCTGACAATCCAACACCTGAGAATCAAGCAGTATATCAACTCCTTCCTCTAAGTAATCATTCCTTAAAATGTAATTGTCCTAAGAAGGTGAAAAGTATACTAAATCACCGATTTATAATGGTTTTCTTATTAACATATGTCTTCTAAATTCAGGAACCACTTCAATTCATTAAACATGTTTGATATCGTCAACAACTTTTTAACTCTAGTTAAAAAGAAGGCTTTTTTGGGGAGCTTCCCTGGTGGCGCAGTGGTTGAGAGTCTGCCTGCCGATGCAGGGGACACGGGTTCATGCCCCGGTCCGGGAAGATCCCACATGCCGCGGAGCGGCTGGGCCCCAGAGCCATGGCCGCTGTGCCTGCGCGTCCGGAGCCTGTGCTCCGCAATGGGAGAGGCCACAACAGTGAGAGGCCCGCGTACCGCAAAAAAAAAAAAAAAAAAAAAAAAGGCTTTTTTTTAAACTCTAGTTTTTACTGATGTTTAAATGGTAAAGCTAAGGAAGAGGAAAAGGGGAGTTTTGTGGAGGTATATAAGCGGCTCCACAGTAGGAAGGTGGAGGTATGCAGAAGGGGTGTCTGAGCTTCTATTCTACATTTGTGAGAGTAGCTTTGAATTCATCTACATCAAATATTGAGCATCAACAAAAGACTGACTTAAAAAGTCATACTGCTCAAAATATTTTGTGTATTTCATTTATTTTTCTCACTACATTAATACCATAAGGAGGCATTTCCATTTCTGTGGCAGGCAAGAGCAGTTTAATCCCATTGCAGATTTGACCCAAACCTTTAACTTGTTTTGATTCCTTTGAGACTCGAGGTTCCACTCATTTCTGTGGTTAGAAGAACACCAAGTATTCTAAAGTACTGCCTTTTACCTCTTCTTTGATTTTTCGCCTCCCACCAACTAGCTGACCTGAAAAATATCTCCTCAGTATATGAACTTAACTCATTACTGCTGATTAAATTTGATACACCTCTCTTGTCTTATATGTACCCTCAGTTCATCTTTTGTGTATTCTTCTTACTCAGTGATACCACTGGGAGGTTGGGTGGTGTAGGGTAGGCTGAGATACCCCTTCCAAAGTGAAGAATAAGTTGTTACATCTGACCCCTCTTACAACTGAAAAAAATAAAAATTAAAAAAAAAAAGTGCCAGAATGTTTAGTGTCCTCTTTGGATTCTGGAGGCAGTGTATTACTATTTGGGTGTGTTATTCTGGATCCTTTACTGAGTGACCAGAAAAGCTGCTAGTTTTGAGTGGGGCCCAGAACAGAAGGCTCTACAAAGGGTCCAGGCTGCTGTACAAGCTGTTCTGCCACTTAGGCTGTAAGATCTAGCAGATCCAATGGTGCCTGAAGCATCAGTGGCAGAGAGGGATGATGTATGGAGCCTTTGACAGGCTTAGAGGAGTTTGACTAAAGTTTGGACAAGGAGAGAGTTAAGGGGATGGGGTCAGTATAGCTACAGTTTTTCAATTTTGTTGATCATATCAAAGAATCAGTTTTTGGTTTTCTTGATTTGTCTCTGCTTTTTTCCTGATTCCATTTGATTGACTTCTGTCTGATTTTCATTATCGTCCGCCTAATTTTGGCTTAATTATTTTGCATAGTTTTTTAAGGTGGACATTAGATGACTTGTTCAAGACCTTTTTACTTTTTTAAAACCATATACTTCCCTCCAAGAATCGATTTATCTGTCCCCATAAATTTTCATGTTTTTATTTTCATTCAGTTAAAAATACTTTTAAAGTTCCCTTATTATTTCTTTTTTAATGTATGTGTTATTTAGAGATATGATCTGAGATTATAAGTATTTGGGAGTTTCTCAATATTTTTCTATTATTAATTTCTAATTCAGTATTTTGAATGTCAGTCCCTTAAAATTATTGACTTTTGGTTTAAGGTCTAGCCTAAAATTTATCCTGAAGAATGCATGTATATATGAAAAGAATGAGTATTATTTTGTCTGGTAGAATAGTCTATAAACATCAATTGGATCAAATTGACCAACAGTGTTGGTCAAATCTTATATAATCTTACTAATTTTCTATCTAGTTTTCAAAATAACCCTATTTTTGATAGAGGGTATTGACATTTCTACCTAAAATTTTTAAGTGGCCTATGTATGCTTTTAATTTTCTTAGATTTTGCTCCATGTTCTTTGTTAGGTTCATATATATTAGTGGCATTATATTTTCCTGATATATCGATCCATTTATTATTTTGAAATGTCCCTCTTTGTCTCTAATAATATCTTTTGTCTTAGAGTCTGTTCTGATATTAATCTATCCATTTCAGCTCTTTAATGTATGGTTACTGATTGCATGATGCAACTTCTTCCATCCTTTTACTTTTTTTTTTAAATAAATTTATTTGTTTTATTTATTTATTTTTGGCTGTGTTGGTCTTCACTGCTGTGCACAGGCTTTCTCTAGTTGCAGTGAGTGGGGGCTACTCTTCATTGCAGTGTGCAGGCTTCTCATTGCAGTGGCTTCTCCTGTTGCGGAGCACGGGCTCTAAGCATGCGGGCTTTAGCAGTTGTGGCACGTGGGCTGAGTAGTCGTGGCACATGGGCTTAGTTGCTCTGTGGCATGTGGGATATTCCCGGACCAGGGATCAAACCCATGTCCCCTGCATTGGCAGGCAGATTCTCAACCACTGCACCACCAGGGAAGCCCCCATCCTTTTACTTTTAATCTATTTGTGTTTATGAATCTGTAGTGTATATTTGTAGACAGGCTATAATTGGATATTGTTCTTTAATCCAATCTAACAATATCTTTGGATTAGTGTTTAATCTATACACAATGTTATTATTGATTGGATTAACCTCTGTCATTTTGCTATTTTTTTAATGTGTCAAGTCTTTTTTTGTTCTTCTGTTTTTACTTTTCTACCTTGTTTTGTGATTAAAATTTTTTTATTGTACCATTTTAATTTCTCTTGTTTTTTAGCACTTTTTAAAAGTTATTTTCTTAATGGTTGCTCTAGAGATTACAATATGAATTTTAACTTATCATGGTCAATTTCAGGTTAATACTTTGTTAATTCTGGACATAGATAGCAATACTTCTCCAGTATGATTCTATTTCTTTTCCTTCTTTGATACTAATATTTTCATGTATATTTCATTTATGTATGTAATAAGTTCAATGATATAGTGTTATAGGTCATTGGCCTTTCCAACAATATTTTCTTTAACTATTTAAGAGGCAATGGAAAAAAATACATTTGCAGTCATTTATATTTATCTATGTTTTTGCCATCTACAGTGCTCTTTATGTTTTTCTGTAGATTTATCATCTGATGTCATATACTTTAAGACTGAAAGACTTCCTTTAACACATTTTAAAGCATTTCTGCTAGGAATGAATTCACTTAATCTTTATCTGTGAATGTCTTTATTTTCCTTTTTTTTTTTTTTTTTTTTGCGGTACGCGGGCCTCTCACTGTTGTGGCCTCTCCCATCGCGGAGCACAGGCTCTGGACACGCAGGCTCAGCGGCCATGGCTCACGGGCCCAGCCGCTTCGTGGCATGTGGGATCTTCCCGGACCGGGGCACAAACCCGTGTCCCCTGCTTCAGCAGGCGGACTCTCAACCACTGCGCCACCAGGGAAGTTCCCTCCTTTATTTTTGATGGTAGTTTTATCACATATACATTCTGGGTTGACAGGTTTTCATTTTTTCTTTCAGGACTTTGAAAAAGGCATCTTGTTGCCTTCTGGATTCCATTGCTTCTGATGAGAAGCTAGCCATGAATCATATTGTTGTTTCCTTGTACATAATTAGTCATTTTTCTCTTGCTGCTTTCAATTTTTTTTTTTTATATTTGTCTTTTAGGAGTTTGACTATGATGTGCCCAGAGGTAAATCTCTCTTTGTCTCATGCGAAGTTTTTTGAGCTTCTTGGCTCTGTAAACTGTTTATCATCAAATTTGGGACATTTGGAGCCACTATTCTTAAAATAGTTTTCTCTCCTTTACTTCTGGGACTCCTA